>NC_092733.1:1379126-1679126 GCF_047496885.1 Scyliorhinus torazame | reverse complement strand
TCTGTCTCTCTCTGTCTCTGTCTCTCTCTCTCTCTCTGTCTGTCTGTGTGCCTCTCTCGCTCTCTTTGTCTGTGTGATGAACGGTTACTGTAACACTGTACCCTTGTCATCATGTAAGGTGATGTCCCCTTCAAGAGCGGGCTTGGAACCCTGGGGAACTCCGCATCTGGCCATCTGAGAGCCGTATATAAGGGGCCGCCTTGTGGGCAGTGCCGCTGTTCGCACACGTCTCGGCACTAGTCTAGTTCTTAGTTTATTAAAGCCTTCTTTACTGTTTACACTCTAAGCGTCGTTATTGAGGGTACCACAATTTGATAAACTAAACTGCATCAGGATGGACGCAGGCCTAAAACCAGAGAAGCTCAACCCAGAAGCACGGACACTGGAGGCAAAGGAAATTTTTTAATACTGGCTCCGATGCTTCGAGGCTTACCTGGACTCCTCAGAGACTCCTATCCTGGGGCCGCGCAAGCTGCGTCTACTCCACGCCCGGGTGAGTCACAGAATCTCCGCCACGCTCGAAAAGGCGGCGACTTGTGAAGAGGCGGTTGAGTTACTCCGCAAGCGGTTCGTCAAACCTATCAACGACGTGCACGCCAGGCATCTGCTCTCTACCTGCCCGCAGCGCTCGGGGGAATCACTAGACGAATTTGTCGAGAAACTCACCGCGCTTGCCAGGGACTGTGACCATCAGGATGTGACTGGGGAAGTCCATATGAACCTGCACATCAGAGACGCTTTCGTGTCCGGCATCCGCTCGACCTACATCCGGCAGCGGCTGCTCGAAAACGGGGCAAAAGACCTCCAGGACACGCTAACGCTCCCCTCCTCGCTGGAGGTGGCCCGACATAACTTGGGTACGTACCCCGCAGACTCTGCGAGCCCCCCGCCGGACTTCCTCAGACACAGCCATATTACGGGCCTGTGCCACGCGGCGACCCACTCATCATGGGGGCACACCGTGCTACTTCTGCGGGCAGGGCCAGCACCCACGCCCACGCTGCCCAGCCCGCTCCGCGATCTGCAGCGACTGCGGGAAGAAGGGGCATTTTGTGAGGGTCTGCCCTGGCCAGACCCAGGGGCCAGAAGAACAAAGAACAGCCAGCCCGAAAATCAGGCTCTCAGGCCCGTAGGCCTCGCAATGCGGCTGCGCACCGACTCGACACGGCCCCTTCTGACATGTCATCAGCCTCGTGCGAATCATGGGGGCGGCCAGCCTGTCGGCAGCCATCTTCTCGACCCGACACGCGCAGCCGGTGGCGGCCATTTTACGAGTCCGACTCGGCTGAGGACTCCGACTACCCGCGAGTGGGAGCGATCACCCTCGACCAAACTCGGCCAAAACACCTGCAGAACTCTATGATGCAGGTCCAGGTCAACGGGCGCGACACTGCATACCTCTTCGACTCCGGGAGCACGGAGAGCTTTATCCATGCAGAAACGGTAAGGCGCTGCTCCCTGCGCACCCATCCCGCGTCCCAAACCATAGCCCTCGCATCCGGGTCCCACTCGGTACAAATCAAGGGGTACTGTATCGTGGATCTCTCGATCCAGGGCGCCAAGTACACCCGTTTCAAATTTAATATCCTTCCCTACCTCTGTGCCCCCCCCTGCTGCTCGGACTGGATTTCCAGTGCAGCCACCGAAGCCTGACACTGAAGTTCGGCGGACCCTTGCCCCCCTCACGGTATGCTGCCTTGCGACACTGAAAGTCGTACCCCCCTCGTTATTCGCGAAGCTCACTCCCGACTGTAAGCCAGTCGCCACCAGGAGTCGGCGCTACAGTGCCCAAGATATGACTTTTATCAAGTCAGAGGTCCAGCGTTTACTGGGAGAGGGGGTCATCGAGGCTAGCAACAGCCCTTGCAGAGCACAATTGGTGGTAGTCCGGTCCGGGGATAAGAAACGGACGGTCGTGGATTATAGCCAGACCATAAACCGATTCACGCAGCTTGAGGCGTACCCCCTTCCTCGCATCACGGAAATGGTAAATCGGATCGCCCAATACCGAGTATTTTCCACGGTCGACCTCAAATCCGCCTACCACCAGCTCCCCATCCGACCAAAAGACCGCCCCTATACTGCCTTCGAAGCAGCCGGCCGGCTCTTCCACTTCCTCAGGTTCCCCTTCGGCGTCACAAATGGGGTCTCCGTCTTTCAAAGGGCGATGGATCAAATGGTGGACCAGTACGGTTTGCGGGCTACATATCCGTACTTGGACAATGTCACCATCTGCGGCCATGACCAGCGGGACCATGACGCTAACCTCAAAAAGTTCCTCCAGACCGCCCGAGCCCTTAACCTGACCTATAACGAGGGCAAATGCGTTTTCCACACAACCCGGCTAGCCATCCTCGGCTATGTCGTGGAAAACGGGGTCCTAGGTCCCGACCCTGACCGCATGTGCCCGCTTAAGGAACTCCCCCCTCCCCCGCAGCCTCAAGGCCCTCAAACGGTGCTTGGGGCTCTTCTCCTACTACGCCCAGTGGGTCCCCAAGCATGCGGACAAAGCCCGCCCACTCCTAAAGACCACCACTTTTCCCCTCTTGGCTGAGGCTCAATTGGCCTTCAACCGCATCAAGGCCGATATCGTCAAGGCCGCTATGTGCGCGGTGGACGAAACCATCCCCTTCCAGGTAGAGAGCGATGCATCAGACATCGCCCTGGCTGCTACCCTCAATCAGGCAGGCAGACCAGTAGCGTTCTTCTCCCGAACCCTCACCGCCTCCGAGGTTCGACACTCTGCAGTCGAGAAGGAGGCACAAGCCATTGTGGAGGCTGTGCGGTGCTGGAGACACTACCTAGCCGGTAGGAGGTTTACCCTCGTCACCGACCAACGGTCGGTCGCCTATATGTTCGATAACACGCAACGGGGCAAAATAAAAAACGATAAAATTTTGAGGTGGAGGATCGAACTCTCCACCTACACGTACGATATCAAGTACCGTCCAGGGGAGCTCGACGAGCCCCCAGATGCCCTGTCCCGCGGCACATGCGCCAACGCGCAGGAGGACCGCCTGCAAGCCATCCACAATGAGCTCTGCCACCCGGGGGTTACCCGGCTCGTCCATTTCATCAAGTCCCGCAACCTACCTTACTCAACCAAGGAGGTCAAGGCCATGATCAGGGCCCGCCAGATCTGTGCGGAGTGCAAACCGCACTTCTACCGGCCAGACAAGGTTCGGCTCATGAAGGCCTCGGGGCCCTTTGAGCGTCTTGAGTATGGACTTCCAGGGGCCCCTCCCGTGCACCAATCCTAATGCCTATTTACTCACCGTTATCGATGAGTTCTCCCGTTTCCCATTCGCCATTCCCTGCCCCGACATGACCTCAGCCACTTTGATTAAGGCACTGCACAGCATCTTCACTCTGTTCGGTTTCCCCGCTCATATCCACAACGACCGGGGTACATCGTTCATGAGCGATGAACTGCGTAAGTATCTGCTCAGCAAAGGCACTGCCTCGAGCAGAACGACCAGTTATAACCCACGGGGAAACGGGCAAGCGGAGAGGGAGAATGCGACAGTGTGGAAGTCTGTCCTTCTGGCCCTACGGTCGAGAAATCTCCCAACTACCCGCTGGCAGGAGGTCCTGCCCGATGCCCTACACTCCATTAGGTCGCTCCTCTGCACGGCCACGAATGAGATCCCTCACAACCGATTGTTTGTCTTCCCCAGGAAGTCTACCTCCGGGGTCTCGCTTCCAACTTGGCTGACGGCTCCGGGACCTGTTCTTCTCCGGAGGCACGCGAGGAGCCATAAAACGGACACCCTGGTCGAAAAGGTCCGATTACGCCTCGCCAACCCCAGTTACGCCTACGTCGAGTACCCCGACGGAAGGCAAGATACGGTTTCCTTCCGGGATCTGGCACCCGCTGGATCCCCCACTACAGATGCCCCTTCCCGAGCTGCTCCCTTGCAGGACCAGGCACACCCGACAACACACCCCCTCCCGGCCCCACCCCCCGTTGGTGAACACCTACCGCGCGCTCCCCCTAGTGCCCCCCCTTTACACACCCCGCCAGCGCAGGCACCGCTACCCCCGGTCCCGCCTATTCTCCCTGCGCCCTGTTCCCCTGCCCCAACACGGACCGAAGCTCCGACCGCCGTGCTCCCGGACGTACCCTCAACCAGGACGTCCGTGTCCGCGGCACCACCGCCCGAACTGAGAAGGTCGATGAGGACGATCTGGCCATCAAGACGGATGGATTTATGATGGCACATCAGCCCCGCCGGACTCTCTTTTTTTAAACAGGGGGTGAATGTGATGAACGGTTACTGTAACACTGTACCCTTGTCATCGTCTACGGTGATGTCCCCTTCAAGACCGGGCTTGGAACCCTGGGGAACTCCGCCTCTGGCTCCGCCCATTTGGGAGACGTATATAAGGGGCCGCCTTGTGGGCAGTGCAGCTGTTAGCACACGTCTCGGCACTAGTCTAGTTCTTAGTTTATTAAAGCCTTCTACATAGAACATAGAACATAGAACAATACAGCGCAGTACAGGCCCTTCGGCCCACGATGTTGCACCGAAACAAAAGCCATCTAACCTACACTATACCATTATCATCCATATGTTTATCCAATAAACTTTTAAATGCCCTCAATGTTGGCGAGTTCACTACTGTAGCAGGTAGGGCATTCCACGGCCTCACTACTCTTTGCGTAAAGAACCTACCTCTGACCTCTGTCCTATATCTATTACCCCTCAGTTTAAGGCTATGTCCCCTCGTGCTAGCCATTTCCATCCGCGGGAGAAGGCTCTCACTGTCCACCCTATCTAACCCTCTGATCATTTTGTATGCCTCTATTAAGTCTCCTCTTAACCTTCTTCTCTCCAACGAAAACAACCTCAAGTCCATCAGCCTTTCCTCATAAGATTTTCCCTCCATACCAGGCAACATCCTGGTAAATCTCCTCTGCACCCGCTCCAAAGCCTCCACGTCCTTCCTATAATGCGGTGACCAGAACTGTACGCAATACTCCAAATGCGGCCCTACCAGAGTTCTGTACAGCTGCAACATGACCTCCTGACTCCGGAACTCAATCCCTCTACCAATAAAGGCTAACACTCCATAGGCCTTCTTCACCACCCTATCAACCTGGGTGGAAACTTTCAAGGATCTATGTACATGGACACCTAGATCCCTCTGCTCATCCACACTTTCAAGAACTTTTCCATTAGCCAAATATTCCACATTCCTGTTTTTCCTTCCAAAGTGAATCACCTCACACTTCTCTACATTAAACTCCATTTGCCACCTCTCAGCCCAGCACTGCAGCTTATCTATATCCCTCTGTAACCTGCTACTTCCTTCCTTCTTTAATGTTTACACTCTAAGCGTCGTTATTGAGGGTACCTCTGTCTGTCTGTCTGTCTCTCTCTCTCTCTCTCTCTGTGTCTGTCTGTCTCTCTCTCTCTCTCCTATCTCTCTCTCTGTCTCTCTCTCTGTCTCTGTCTCTCTCTCTGTCTCTCTCTCTGTCTCTCTGTGCGTGTCTCTTTCTCTGTTTGTGTGTGTCTCTCTCTGTCTCTCTCTCTGTCGCTCTCTCTCTGTTGTCTCTCTGTGTGTCTCTCTCTTTGTGTGTGTCTCTCTCTCTCTCTGTCTCTCTATCTGTCTGTGTGTCTCTCTCTTTCTCTCTCACTCTCTCCCTCTGTCTCTGTCTCTCTCTCTCTCTGTCTGTCTGTGTGTGTCTCTCTCTCTGACTCTCTCTCTCTCTCTCCCTCTGTCTCTCCCTCTGTCTCTCTGTGCGTGTCTCTTTCTCTGTTTGTGTGTGTCTCTCTCTGTCTCTCTCTCTGTCGCTCTCTCTCTGTATGTCTCTCTCTCTCTCTGTCTCTCTATCTGTCTGTGTGTCTCTCTCTTTCTCTCTCACTCTCTCCCTCTGTCTCTGTCTCTCTCTGTCTCTCTCTCTCTCTGTCTCTCTCTGTCTGTCTGTGTGTGTCTCTCTCTCTGACTCTCTCTCTCTCTCTCCCTCTGTCTCTCCCTCTGTCTCTCTCTCTCTGTCTCTCTTTCTTTCTCTCTCTGTCTCGCTCTCTCTCCGTCCATGTTAAAACAATCAAAACCGATGAGCTGTTTTTTTTTCACAATGCTATTTGTGGGAGCTTGCTGTGCACAAACTGGCTGCTGGCATTCCTATAGCACAGTACGAAGTCTTACAACACCAGGTTAAAGTCCAACAGGTTTGTTTCGATGTCACTAGCTTTCGGAGCGCTGCTCCTTCCTCAGGTGAATGAAGAGGTCTGTTCCAGAAACAAATATATAGACAAATTCAAAGATGCCAGACAATGCTTGGAATGCGACCATTAGCAGGTGATTAAATCTTTACAGATCCAGAGATGGGGTAACCCCAGGTTAAAGAGGTGTGAATTGTGTCAAGCCAGGACAGTTGGTAGGATTTCGCAGGCCAGATGGTGGGGGATGAATGTAATGCGACATGAATCCCAGGTCCCGGTTGAGGCCGCACTCGTGTGCGGAACTTGGCTATAAGTTTCTGCTCGGCGATTCTGCGTTGTCGCGCGTCCTGAAGGCCGCCTTGGAGAACGTTTACCCGGAGATCAGAGGCTGAATGCCCTTGACTGCTGAAGTGTTCCCCGACTGGAAGGGAACATTCCTACCTGGTGATTGTTGCGCGATGTCCATTCATTCGTTGTCGCAGCGTCTGCATGGTCTCGCCAATGTACCACTCTTCAGGACATCCTTTCCTGCAGCGTATGAAGTTGGCCGAGTCGCACGAGTATGTACCGCGTACCTGGTGGGTGGTGTTCTCACGTGTAATAGTGGTACCCATGTCGATGATCTGGCACGATGATTCTGGATCACAACGTCTTCACCTTCGACAACAAGTTCTTCATCCAGACACATGGAACAGCCATGGGGACCAAATTCGCACCCCAATACACCAACATCTTCATGCACAAGTTTGAACAGGACCTACTCACCGCACAGGACCTTCAACCGACGTTATATACCAGATACATCGATGACATTTTTTTCCTTTGGACCCACGGCGAAGAATCACTGAAACGACTACACGATGAACATTAATAAGTTCCATCCAACCATCAGACTCACCATGGACTACTCTCCAAAATCAGTTGCATTCTTGGACACACTCGTCTCCATCAAGGACGGTCACCTCAGCACTTCGCTTTACCGCAAACCCACGGATAACCTCACGATGCTCCACTTCTCCAGCTTCCACCCTAAACACATTAAAGAAGCCATCCCCTATGGACAAGCTCTCCGTATACACAGGATCTGCTCAGACGAGGAGGAGCGTAACGAGACACCTACAGACGTTGAAAGATGCCCTCGTACGAACGGGATATGGCACTCGACTCATCGATCGACAGTTCCAATGCGCCACAGCGAAAAACCGCACCGACCTCCTCAGAAGACAAACATGGGACACAACCGACAGAATACCCTTCGTCGTCCAGTACTTCCCCGGAGCGGAGAAACTACGTCATCTTCTTCACAGCCTTCAACACGTCATTGATGACGATGAACATCTTGCCAAGGTCATCCCCACACCCTCACTACTTGCCTTCAAACAACCGCGCAACCTCAAACAAACCATTGTTTGCAGCAAACTACCCAGTCTTCAGAACATAAGAACTAGGAACAGGAGTAGGCCATCTGGCCCCTCGAGCCTGCTCCACCATTCAATGAGATCATGGCTGATCTTTTGTGGACTCAGCTCCACTTTCCGGCCCGAACACCATAACCCTTAATCCCTTTATTCTTCAAAAAACTATCTATCTTTATCTTAAAAACATTTAATGAAGGAGCCTCTACTGCTTCATTGGGCAAGGAATTCCATAGATTCACAACTCTTTGGGTGAAGAAGTTCCTCCTAAACTCAGTCCTAAATCTACTTCCCCTTATTTTGAGGCTATGCCCCCTAGTTCTGCTTTCACCCGCCAGTGGAAACAACCTGCCCGCATCTATCCCATCTATTCCCTTCATAATCTTATATGTTTCTATAAGATCCCCCCTCATCCTTCTAAATTCCAACGAGTACAGTCCCAGTCACTTAACCTCTCCTCGTAATCCAACCCCTTCAGCTCTGGGATTAACCTAGTGAATCTCCTCTGCACACCCTCCAGTGCCAGTACGTCCTTTCTCAAGTAAGGAGACCAAAACTGAACACAATACTCCAGGTATGGCCTCACTAACACCTTATACAATTGCAGCAGAACCTCCCTAGTCTTAAACTCCATCCCTCTAGCAATGAAGGACAAAATTCCATTTGCCTTCTTAATCACCTGTTGCACCTGAAAACCAACTTTTTGCGACTCATGCACTAGCACACCCAGGTCTCTCTGCACAGCAGCATGTTTTAATATTTTATCATTTAAATAATAATCCCTTTTGCTGTTGTTCCTACCAAAATGGATAACCTCACGTTTGTCAACATTGTATTCCATCTGCCAGACCCTAGCCCATTCACTTAGCCTACCCAAATCCCTCTGCAGACTTCCAGTATCCTCTGCACTTTTTGCTTTACCACTTATCTTAGTGTCGTCTGCAAACTTGGACACATTGCCCTTGGTCCCCAACTCCAAATCATCTATGTAAATTGTGAACAGTTGTGGGCCCAACACTGATCCCTGAGGGACACCACTAGCTACTGATTACCAACCAGAGAAACACCCATTAATCCCCACTCTTTGCTTTCTATTAATTAACCAATCCTCAATCCATGCTACTACTTTCCCCTTAATGCCATGCATCTTTATCTTATGCAACAACCTTTTGTGTGGCACCTTGTCAAAGGCTTTCTGGAAATCCAGATATACCACATCCATTGGCTCCCCGTGATCTACCGCACTGTTAATGTCCTCAGAAAATTCCACTAAATTAGTTAGGCACGACCTGCCCTTTATGAACCCATGCTGTGTCTGTCCAGTGGGACAATTTCTATCCAGATGCCTCGCTATTTCTTCCTTGATGATAGATTCCAGCATCTTCCCTACTACCGAAGTTAAGCTCACTGGCCTATAATTACCCGCTTTCTGCCTACCTCCTTTTTTAAACAATGGTGTCACGTTTGCTAATTTCCAATCCGCCGGGACCACCCCAGAGTCGAGTGAATTTTGGTAAATTATCACTAGTGCATTTGCAATTTCCCTAGCCATCTCTTTTAGCACTCTGGGGTGCATTCCATCAGGTCCAGGAGACTTGTCTACCTTTAGCCCCATTAGCTTGCCCATCAATACCTCCTTGGTGATAACAATCCTCTCAAGGTCCTCACCTGTCATAGCCTCATTTCCATCAGTCACTGGCATGTTATTTGTGTCTTCCACTGTGAAGACCGACCCAAAAAACCTGTTCAGTTCCTCAACCATTTCATCATCTCCCATTATCAAATCTCCCTTCTCATCCTCTAAAGGACCAATCTTTACCTTAGCCACTCTTTTTTGTTTTATGTATTTGTAGAAACTTTTACTATCTGTTTTTATATTCTGAGCAAGTTTACTCTCATAATCTATCTTACTCTCCTTTATAGCTTTTTTAGTAGCTTTCTGTTGCCCCCTAAAGATTTCCCAGTCCTCTAGCCTCCAAATAAACTTTGCTACTTTGTATGTTTTTTCCTTCAATTTGATACTCTCCCTTATTTCCTTAGATATCCACGGTCGATTTTCCCTCGGTTTACCGTCCTTCCTTTTTGTTGGAATAAACATTTGCTGAGCACTGTGAAAAATCACTTGGAAGGTTCTCCACTGTTCCTCAACTGTTTCACCATAAAGTCTTTGCTCCCAGTCTACCTTAGCTAGTTCTTCTCTCATCCTATTGTAATCTCCTTTGTTTAAGCACAAAACACTAGTGCTTGATTTTACCTTCTCACCCTCCATCTGTATTTTAAATTCCACCATATTATGATCGCTCCTTCCGAGAGGATCCCTAACTATGAGATCCTGAATCAATCCTGTCTCATTACACAGGACCAGATCTAGGACCGCTTGTTCCCTCGTAGGTTCCATTACATACTGTTCTAGGAAACTATCGCGGATACATTCTATAAACTCCTCCTCAAGGCTGCCTTGACCGACCTGGTTAAACCAATCAACATGTAGATTAAAATCCCCCATGATAACTGCTGTACCATTTCTACATGCATCTGTTATTTCTTTGTTTATTGCCTGCCCCACCATAATGTTACTATTTGGTGGCCTATAGATTACTCCTATCAGTGACCTTTTCGCCTTACTATTCCTGATTTCCACCCAAATGGATTCAACCTTATCCTCCATAGCACCGATGTCATCCCTTACTGTTGCCCGGATGTCATCCTCAAATAACAGAGCTACACCACCTCCCTTACCATCCACTCTGTCCTTCCGAAAAGTTTGATACCCTTGGATATTTAACTCCCAGTCGTGACCATCCTTTAGCCATGTTTCAGTAATGGCCACTAAATCATAGTCATTCACGATGATTTGCGCCATCAACTCATTTACCTTATTCCGAATACTACGAGCATTCAGGTAAAGTACACTTCTGTTGGCTTTTTTACCTCTGTTCTGAATCTTAACACCTCGATCAGTAACCTCTCCTAAGTTATATTTCCTCTTAACCTTTCTCCTAAATATCCTTGTCGTCGAACCCATATCTTCCTGTAACAACCTGCCGCGTCACTTACCATTAATGTTTTCACTTCCCGTTTTATTTCTTTTAGTATTCCTGGTCCTATTCACTGAGCTCCCCTCAGTCACTGTACCTTGTACTGTCGCCCTTTTTGATTTTTGACTATGGCTTCTCTGCCTTACACTTTCCCCCTTACTGCCTTTTACTTCTGTCCCTGTTTTACTACCTTCCAACTTCCTGCATCGGTTCCCATCCCCCTGCCACATTAGTTTAAACTCTCCCCAACAGCTCTAGCAAACACCCCCCCTAGGACATCGGTTCCAGTCCTGCCCAGGTGCAGACCGTCCGGTTTGTACTGGTCCCACCTCCCCCAGAACCGGTTCCAATGACCCAGGTATTTGAATCCCTCCCTCTTGCACCATCTCTCGAGCCACGTATTCATCCTCTCTATCCTGACATTCCTACTCTGACTAGCTCGTGGCACTGGTAGCAATCCTGAGATTACTACCTTTGAGGTCCTACTTTTTAGTTTAACTCCTAGCTCCCTAAATTCAGCTTGTAGGACCTCGTCCCGTTTTTTACCTATATCGTTGGTGCCTATGTGCACCACGACAGCTGGCTGTTCACCCTCCCCCCCCCCCCCCCAGAATGTCCTGCAGCCGCTCCGAGACATCCTTGACCCTTGCACCAGGGAGGCAACATACCATCCTGGAGTCTCGATTGCGTCCGCAGAACCGCCTGTCTATTCCCCTTACAATTGAGTCCCCTATCACTATAGCCCTGCCATTCTTCTTCCTGCCCAGCTGCGCAGCAGAGCCAGCCACGGTGCCATGAACCTGGCTGCTGCTGCCTTCCCCTGGTGAGCCATCTCTCTCAACAGTATCCAAAGCGGTATATCTGTTTTGCAGGGAGATGACCGCAGAGGACACCTGCACTGCCTTCCTACTCTTGCTCTGTCTTTTGGTCACCCATTTACTATCTCCCTCCGTACCTTTCACCTGTGGTGTGACCAACTCGCTAAACGTGCTATCCACGACGTCCTCAGCATCGCGGATGCTCCAAAGTGAGTCCATCCGCAGCTCCAGAGCCGTCAAGCGGTCTAACAGGAGCTGCAACTGGACACACTTCTTGCACGTGAAGGAGCCAGGGACAGTGGACGTGTCCCTGAGCTCCCACATCGCACACGAGGGGCATGACACGGGTCTGAGATCTCCTGCCATGTCTTAAACCTTCAGTTAACTTCAACAACTACAATTTCAACAAAAAAAAAACAAAGAAAAAATAAATAAATATGCCAATGAAAAGAAACAGAAAAACAGAAACACTACTTACCAGGGATAAAAAGCACTTCCTCCCCACCCAGCTTTGAATTCCCACCTCGATTCAAATTCCCAAACTCACTGTTAGCTGTGTCTCACTCCTGGCTCTGTCTTCTCTGGCTCACTGGGAGAACTCACTGGGAGTGAGTTTACAAGTGGCTCTTTTTAAACTGTCCTGAATTGACTCCCCTCCCCCACCTGCTTTCAAATCAAAGTAGATTAAAGTGACTGACACTTAACTGCCAACCAGTTATGTGAGTGGGTGGGGCAGCCCTTGTGAACCCCCACTGCACAATACTAGCTTAATTTAAATTAACTTAAACTCCTGAAATTTAAAAGGAGCTGCCTTACTGATTCAATTCAATTCAATTCCCACCTCGATTCAAATTCCCAAACTCACTGTTAGCTGTGTCTCACTCCTGGCTCTGTCTTCTCTCTGTCTCACTGGGAGAACACTGGTGACCACGACACCACACAACCCTGCCATGGCAATCTCTGCAAGACGTGCCAGATCATCGACATGGGTACCACCATTACACGTGAGAACACAACCCCCACGACCCAAAGATGTGCAGGGTAGGTGGATTGGCCACGCTGAACTGGAAAAAATGAATTAGGTACTCAAAATTTAAAATAAATACTGGCGGTCTCTGCTCAAAGTGACCACTTGAATTTCAAAAAAAAATAAAAAATTTAGAGTACCCAATTCATTTTTTCCAATAAAGGGGCAATTTAGCGTGGCCAATCCACCTACCCTGCTCATCTTTGGGTTGTGGGGGCGAAACCCGCGCAAAGACGGGGAGAATGTGCAAACTCCACACGAACAGTGACCCAGAGCCGGGATCGAACCTGGGACCTCGGGGCCGTGAGGCTGCAGTGCTAACCACTGCGCCACCGTGCTGCCCAAGTGACCACTTGCATGAGATAATCAAGAGAACCCATCAACCACGAGCGTCAATGTGACGAAGAGGGGCTGAAAATGGAAGTAAATGGCCAATGAGTTAACAACATTCTAATTGCTGTTTTGTTCCTTCAGATTGCAATTTATGGGAAAAGCTTCTGTACCTCAGCACGGGATGCATTCTTCTTACTAATGAGGAATATTATTCGGTGAGTGTGGCTGTGCGCGCGTGTGGCTGTGCGCGCGTGTGGCTGTGCGCGCGTGTGGCTGTGCGCGCGTGTGTGGCTGTGCGCGCGTGTGTGGCTGTGCGCGCGTGTGTGGCTGTGCGCGCGTGTGTGGCTGTGCGCGCGTGTGTGGCTGTGCGCGCGTGTGTGGCTGTGCGCGCGTGTGGCTGTGCGCGCGCGCGCGTGTGTCTGGCTGCGCGCGCGCGTGTGTCTGGCTGCGCGCGCGCGTGTGTCTGGCTGCGCGTGCGCGTGTGTGTCTGCCGGTCCGCGCGTATGAGCTGGCGGAGATTTGGCTGTGTCTGATTATCGAGTAACTCTGTTTTCTGATAGGGTGCTCGTTTTGGACAAAGTCACGGATTTCCTTCTGTTTCTGGGCAAACTTCTTATTGTTGGAGGAGTGGGTCAGTATCTTCTCCATACTCTGCTCTCTGTACGTTGGAGTGAGTCAGTATAGAACATAGAACATAGAACGATACAGCGCAGTACAGGCCCTTCGGCCCACGATGTTGCACCGAAACAAAAGCCATCTAACCTACACTATGCCATTATCATCCATATGTTTATCCAATAAACTTTTAAATGCCCTCAATGTTGGCGAGTTCACTACTGTAGCAGGTAGGGCATTCCACGGCCTCACTACTCTTTGCGTAAAGAACCTACCTCTGACCTCTGTCCTATATCTATTACCCCTCAGTTTAAAGTTATGTCCCCTCGTGCCAGCCATTTCCATCCGCGGGAGAAGGCTCTCACTGTCCACCCTATCCAACCCCCTGATCATTTTGTATGCCTCTATTAAGTCTCCTCTTAACCTTCTTCTCTCCAACGAAAACAACCTCAAGTCCATCAGCCTTTCCTCATAAGATTTTCCCTCCATACCAGGCAACATCCTGGTAAATCTCCTCTGCACCCGCTCTAAAGCCTCCACGTCCTTCCTATAATGCGGTGACCAGAACTGTACGCAATACTCCAAATGCGGCCCTACCAGAGTTCTGTACAGCTGCAACATGACCTCCTGACTCCGGAACTCAATCCCTCTACCAATAAAGGCCAACACTCCATAGGCCTTCTTCACAACCCTATCAACCTGGGTGGCAACTTTCAGGGATCTATGTACATGGACACCTAGATCCCTCTGCTCATCCACACTTTCAAGAACTTTACCATTAGCCAAATATTCCGCATTCCTGTTATTCATTCCAAAGTGAATCACCTCACACTTCTCTACATTAAACTCCATTTGCCACCTCTCAGCCCAGCTCTGCAGCTTATCTATATCCCTCTGTAACCTGCTACATCCTTCCACACTATCAACAACACCACCGACTTTAGTATCGTCTGCAAATTTACTCACCCACCCTTCTGCACCTTCCTCTAGGTCATTGATAAAAATGACAAACAGCAACGGCCCCAGAACAGATCCTTGTGGTACTCCACTTGTGACTGTACTCCATTCTGAACATTTCCCATCAACCACCACCCTCTGCCGCCTTTCAGCTAGCCAATTTCTGATCCACATCTCTAAATCACCCTCAATCCCCAGCCTCCGTATTTTCTGCAATAGCCTACCGTGGGGCACCTTATCAAACGCTTTGCTGAAATCCATATACACCACATCAACTGCTCTACCCTCATCTACCTGTTCAGTCACCTTCTCAAAGAACTCAATAAGGTTTGTGAGGCATGACCTACCCTTCACAAAGCCATGCTGACTATCCCTGATCATATTATTCCTATCTAGATGATTATAAATCTTGTCTCTTATAATCCCCTCCAAGACTTTACCCACTACAGACGTGAGGCTCACCGGTCTATAGTTGCCGGGGTTGTCTCTGCTCCCCTTTTTGAACAAAGGGACCACATTTGCTGTCCTCCCGTCCTCTGGCACTATTCCTGTAGCCAATGATGACATAAAAATCAAAGCCAAAGGTCCAGCAATCTCTTCCCTGGCCTCCCAGAGAATCCTAGGATAAATCCCATCAGGTCCCGGGGACCTATCTATTTTCAGCCTGTCCAGAATTGCCAACACCTCTTCCCTACGTACCTCAATGCCATCTATTCTATTAGCCTGGGGCTCAGCATTCTCCTCCACAACATTATCTTTTTCCTGAGTGAATACTGACGAAAAATATTCATTTAGTATCTCGCCTATCTCTTCAGACTCCACACACAATTTCCCATCCCTGTCCTTGACTGGTCCTACTCTTTCCCTAGTCATTCGCTTATTCCTGACATACCTATAGAAAGCTTTTGGGTTTTCCTTGATCCTTCCTGCCAAATACTTCTCATGTCCCCTCCTTGCTCGTCTTAGCTCTCTCTTTAGATCCTTCCTCGCTACCTTGTAACTATCCATCGCCCCAACCGAAACTTCACACCTCATCTTCACATAGGCCTCCTTCTTCCTCTTAACAAGAGATTCCACTTCCTTGGTAAACCACGGTTCCCTCGCTCGACGCCTTCCTCCCTGCCTGACCGGTACATACTTATCAAGAACACGCAGCAGCTGATCCTTGAACAAGCCCCACTTATCCAGTGTGCCCAACACTTGCAGCCCACTTCTCCACCTTATCCCCCCCAAGTCACGTCTAATGGCATCATAATTGCCCTTCCCCCAGCTATAACTCTTGCCCTGCGGTGTATACTTATCCCTTTCCATCATTAACGTAAACGTCACTGAATTGTGGTCACTGTCCCCAAAGTGCTCTCCTACCTCCAAATCCAACACCTGGCCTGGTTCATTACCCAAAACCAAATCCAACGTGGCCTCGCCTCTTGTTGGCCTGTCAACATATTGTTTCAGGAAACCCTCCTGCACACACTGTACAAAAAACGACCCATCTATTGTACTCGAACTATATCTTTTCCAGTCAATATTTGGAAAGTTAAAGTCTCCCATAATAACTACCCTGTCACTTTCGCTCTTATCCAGAATCATCTTTGCCATCCTTTCCTCTACATCCCTAGAACTATTAGGAGGCCTATAAAAAAACTCCCAACAGGGTGACCTCTCCTTTCCTGTTTCTAACTTCAGCCCATATTACCTCGGAAGAAGAGTCCCCATCTAGCATCCTCTTCGCCACCGTAATACTGCTCTTGACTAGCAGCGCCACACCTCCCCCTCTTTTGCCTCCTTCTCTGAGCTTACTAAAACACCTAAACCCCGGAACCTGCAACATCCATTCCTGTCCCTGCTCTATCCATGTCTCCGAAATGGCCACAACATCGAAGTCCCAGGTACCAACCCACGCTGCCAGTTCCCCTACCTTGTTTCGTATACTCCTGGCATTGAAGTAGACACACTTCAAACCACCTACCTGAACACTGGCCCCCTCCTGCAACGTCAAATCTGTGCTCCTGACCTCTATACTCTCATTCTCCCTTACCCTAAAACTACAATCCAGGTTCCCATGCCCCTGCTGCATTAGTTTAAACCCCCCCCCCCCCCAAAGAGCACTAACAAATCTCCCCCCCAGGATATTTGTGCCCCTCAGGTTCAGATGTAGACCATCCTGTCTGTAGAGGTCCCACCTTCCCCAGAAAGAGCCCCAGTTATCCAGAAATCTGAATCCCTCCCGCCTGCACCATCCCTGTAGCCACGTGTTTAAATGCTCTCTCTCCCTATTCCTCATCTCACTATCACGTGGCACGGGCAACAACCCAGAGATAACAACTCTGTTTGTTCTAGTTCTGAGCTTCCATCCTAGCTCCCTGAAAGCCTGCCTGACATCCTTGTCCCCTTTCCTACCTATGTCGTTAGTGCCAATGTGGACCACGACTTGGGGCTGCTCCCCCTCCCCCTAAGGACCCGGAAAACACGATCCGAGACATCACGTACCCTTGCACCTGGGAGGTAACATACCAAACGTGAGTCTCTCACGCTCCCACAAAATCTCCTATCTGTGCCCCTAACTATAGAGTCCCCAATTACTAATGCTCTGCTCTTCTCCCCCCTTCCCTTCTGAGCAACAGGGACAGACTCCGTGCCAGAGGCCCGTACCCCATGGCTTACCCCTGGTAAGTCCCCCCCCCCCCACAAGTATCCAAAGCGGTATACTTGTTTCTCAGGGGAACGACCGCAGGGGATCCCTGCACTGACTGCTTTTTCCCAGTCCCTCTCACAGTTACCCACCTATCTCCAATCTTTGGTGTAACTAATTCCCTGAAGCTGACCCCTTCTATGACCCCCTTCTGCCTCCCGAATGATCCGAAGTTCTTCCAACTCCAGCTCCAGTTCCCTAACTCGGTCTTGGAGGAGCTGGAGATGGCAGCACTTCCTGCAGGTAAAATCAGCAGGGACACTAACTGCATCCCTCACCTCAAACATCCTGCAGGAGGAACATTGCACTCCCTTCCCTGCCATTTCTCCAACTTTCTACCAAGATCTGGCTAACAGCTAAATTAAATTTTTCATTAAAAAATAATAATAATGTAATAAAATATGGTACTTACCTCAGACCAATGGGTTTTATTATTAGGTTAGAGGAGGAGGGCGGGTGGGAGACACTACACGTGTAGTGTCTCGGGTTTCCTCTCCACCAGAATTTATTGGTGAGGGTCTTCCCAGACGTCCGCGGGTCGACTTCCTGTTCCCGCCTAAAACACTAATTTAAAATAAATAAATAAATAAATTCTCAGCTCCTGCTGAAGTTGACTAACCAGCCAGCTCCACTCCCGCCGAAATCGACTGGCCTGCCCCTGCAAAGACAAGTGCTTTTAAAGGACAGACTTACCTCCCAGCAGCCACTTCCGCACTGCTCCCGCTGAAACTGACTCACCAGCTGTTCTCCCGCCGAAATCGACTGAGTATATACTCCATACTCTGCTCTCTGTACGTTGGAGTGGGTCAGTATATACTCCATACTCTGCTCTCTGTACGTTGGAGTGGGTCAGTATATACTCCATACTCTGCTCTCTGTACGTTGGAGTGAGTCAGTATATACTCCATACTCTGGTCTCTGTACATTGGGGATGGCTCTAATGGCAGTCTTGTACGGTATAAACCGCTATTGGGCAGGAGAGTGGTGTGATTTCAGAGAATGGCAATTCCATCCTGGACTGGGCTTGTGCTCCCCCTACCCAGCGCTGCTCCCTCTCCATACACCAGCAAGATTTAGCACCTTTAGGTGAGGGGAGAACAATACTGACTGAAAATGTGAGATCAGTTCTCTGCTTCTGGGATTGGTGAGGTGAACTTCAATCTTGAGGTTATGAACTCTGCTGGAGCGGAGCCCTCGAGTTGCCAAACTGGGGGTGTTTTTGTTTTTGATACTGGGTCATACACATCCATGGTATGGAGGGCATTAGCTATGAGGAGCGGTTGAATAAACTCGGTTTGTTCTCACTGGAACGAAGGAGGTTGAGGGGTGACCTGTTAAGAGGTCTACAAAATTATGAGGGGCATAGACAGAGTGGATAGTCAGAGGCTTTTCCCCAGGGTAGAGGGGTCAATTACTAGGGGGCATAGGTTTAAGGTGAGAGGGGCAAGGTTTAGAGTAGATGTACGAGGCAAGTTTTTTACGCAGAGGGTAGTGGGTGGCTGGAACTCGCTGTCGGAGGAGGTGGTGGAAGCAGGGACGATAGTGACATTTAAGGGGCATCTTGACAAATACATGAATAGGATGGAAATAGAGGGATACGGACCCAGGAAGTGTAGAAGATTGTAGTTTAGTCGGGCAGCATGGTCGGCACGGGCTTGGAGGGCCGAAGGGCCTGTTCCTGTGCTGTACATTTCTTTGTTCTTTGTATCCCCCCCCTTTTCATCCTGTGTTTCCCTCCCCTCTGCCTGGTGCTCCCTCCCTCCCGGGAGCCATGCCGCAACCTTCTCCCGTACACCAGCCTGCTCGCTGATGTAGTGCCTCCCCTAACAGTAGACTTCCCCTATTGAACCCCGACTGCCTCTCCCCTACCCCCACTCTCTCTGCGCCTCTGCTCACGGTTGCCCCTCCACTCTCCACCTCTTGCAGCCATGTTCTGGTACAGCTGCCAAACCGCACTCCACTTTTATACAGCGCAGATTTGGCACTGTTGAATTCTGTCTGCCGCTCGGCCAGGTCTGCCCCAAAGTCCTGGTACAAGCGGATGGAATGTCCGTCACACTTGCCCTCTCACGCTCTTCGGCCACCTCAGGATCTGCTCCTTGTCCTGGTACGTGTGGAGCTGCACGATTATCGCCCGTGGTGGTTCCCCAGCCCAGCTGCCGAAGCGACCTGTGGGTGCGGTGTATCTCCGGGGGCTTGGCGAAGCCCTCCTCACCGACCAGCCTCCCGAGCATCGCTGCTACGTATTCCGTGGGGTTTCTCCCCTCCGTTCCGTTCCCTCCAGCAGCTCCACAATTCTCAGGTTATGCCGACCCAATTAGTTCTTCCAGTCGTCAATTGTGTCCTTCAGTCCCTTCTGGGTTCTGACCAGGCTCATTTCCTTGGCCTCGAGTGCCGCGATTCAGTCCCCTTGGTCCGTGACGGCTTATTCGAAGTCCCTTGTCATCGTCTCCTGGGCTTCTAGCCCCTGCTCCATATTGCTCATTGCCTCCTTTAAGGGGCGATCGTGAGTTCCACTGTCGAGCAAACTTACGCAGACACGGGGAGAACGTGCAGACTCCAGTGACCCAGCCGGGAATCGAACCTGGGACCCTGGCGCTGTGAAGCAACAGTGCTAACCACTGTGCTACCGTGCCGCCCACAGTAGATGTTGTATATGTTTTCCTCATCTCCGTCTTGAATGAGTTACCCCTTGTAGTTCTAGATCCTCCCACAAGAGGGAACATCCTCTCCACATCCACCCTGTCAACACCCCTCAGGATCTTACATGTTTCAATCAAGTCGCCTCTCACTCCAGTGGCTACAAACCCAACCTCTTCAAAGTTTCCTCATCAGACAACCTGCCCATTCCTGGTATTAGTCTGGTAAACCTTCTCGGAACTAATGCGTTTACATCTTCCCTTCAATAAGGAGACCAATACTGTACATAATACTGGAGATGTGGTCTCACCCGTGCCCTGCAAACTTTTTTAAAAAAGTGGTTTATTAAGAATTTTTAAACAAAATTTTCAACCATACAAACAAACCCCCCCCCCGTAACAAAAAGAAAAGACAGCTCACGTGGCAAGACATAAACATGGCAAATCAATAAGATACAGAACTTTGTACATTGGATTCCTCCCGTACATATCAGTTTTCTGGATCATTTATGTTTTTTCTTGCTCAGATGCCCCCCCCCAACCCCCCCCCCCCCCAACCCCCCCCCCCCCCCCCCCAACCCCCCCCCCCCCCCCCCCCCCCCCCCCCCCCAAGAGAGATGCCACCCCCCCCGGGTTTCTGCTGCTGTCGGCCGAACTCCATCTAACGCTCCGCGAGATAGTCTAGGAACGGTTGCCACCGCCTGTAGAACCCCTGCGCAGACCCTCTCAAGGCAAACTTAATCCTCTCCAACTTGATAAACCCTGCCATGTCATTTATCCAGGCTTCCACACTGGGGGGCTTCGCCTCCTTCCACATTAACAAGATCCTTCGCCGGGCTACCAGGGACGCAAAGGCCAGAATACCGGCCTCTTTCGCCTCCTGCACTCCCGGCTCGTCCGCTACTCCAAATAATGCTAGCCCCCAACTTCGTTTGACCTGGACTTTCACCACCTTAGATATTGCTCCCGCCACTCCTCTCCAGAACCCCTCCAGTGCCGGGCACGACCAAAACATATGGGCATGGTTCGCCGGGCTTCCTGAGCACCTTCTACATCTGTCCTCCACCCCAAAGAACCTACTCAGCCTCGCCCTCTTCATATGCACTCTGTGAACAACCTTAAATTGTATCAGGCTAAGCCTGGCACACTAGGAAGAGGAATTAACCCTACTTAGGGCATCAGCCCACAGACCCTCCTCAATCTCCTCCCCCAGCTCCTCTTCCCATTTACCCTTCAGCTCCTCTACCAAAGCCTCCCCCTCTTCTTTCATCTCCTGGTATATCACCGACACCTTGCCCTCTTCGACCCATACGCCCAAAATCAACCTGTCTTGAATCCCCTGTGCCGGGAGCAGCGCGAATTCCCTCACCTGCCGCTTCACAAACGCCCTCACTTGCATGTACCTGAAAGCGGTTCCCGGGGGTAGTCCAAACTTCTCCTCCAGCGCCCCTAAGCTCGCAAACGTCCCATCGATGAACAAGTCCCCCATTCTTCTAATCCCTGCCCGATGCCAGCTCTGAAAACCCCCCCGTCCATCCTTCCTGGGACAAACCGATGGTTATCTCTGATCGGGGACCACACCGAGGCTCCTATCGCACCCCTGTGCCGTCTCCACTGCCCCCAGATCTTTAGCGTTGCCGCCACCACCGGGCTCGTGGTGTACCTTGTCGGCGAGAGCGGCAGCGGTGCCATCACCAGCGCCCCCAGGCTCGTTCCTTTGCAGGACGCCATCTCCAACCTCTTCCATGCCGCCCCCTCTCCCTCCATCACCCACTTACGGATCATCGCCACGTTGGCTGCCCAGTAGTAGCCACCCAGATTCGGCAACACCAACCCTCCTCTATCTCTACTACGCTCCAGGAACTCCCTCCTTACCCTCGGGGTCTTACTCACCCACACAAAACCCATAATGCTCCTGCCTACCCTCTTAAAAAAGGCCTTGGTGATCACAATTGGAAGGCATTTGAATACAAAAAGAAACCTCGGGAGGACCACCATTTTAATCGACTGTACCCTGCCCGCTAGCGAGAGTGGCAACATGTCCCACCGTTTAAAGTCCTCCTCCATCTGCTCCACCAGCCGCGTCAAATTAAGTTTGTGCAGGGCCCCCCAGCTCCTAGCTACCTGCATCCCCAAGTATCGAAAGCTCCTTTCCGCCCTCCTCAACGGTAGGTCATCTATCCCTCTTCCCTGATCCCCCGGCTGCACCACAAAGAGCTCACTCTTCCCTACATTGAGCTTGTAGCCCGAGAAGTCCCCAAACTCCCTTAGGATCTGCATGACCTCCACCATCCCCTCCACTGGGTCCGCCACATACAGCAACATGTCGTCTGTACAGCGACACTCGATGCTCTTCTCCCCCTCGAACCACCCCCCTCCATTTCCTGGACTCCCTTAACGCCATGGCCAAAGGTTCAATTGCTAATGCAAACAACAGGGGGGACAGGGGGCACCCCTGCCTCGTCCCTCGATTCAGCCGGAAGTACTCCGACCTCCGCCGATTCGTAACCACACTCACCACCGGGGCTCTATATAGGAGCTTAACCCAGCTAATAAACCCTCCCCCGAACCCAAACCTCCGCAACACTTCCCAGAGATACTCCCACTCTACTCGGTCAAAGGCCTTCTCTGCGTCCATAGCTGCCACTATCTCCGCCTCTCCCTCCACCGATGGCATCATAATCACATTTAGGAGCCCTGGGGGCTGGGACCTATACAGCTCCTCGTAGAAGGCCTTGAATGCCTCATTCACTTTCACCGCACTCCGCACCGTAGTTCCCCTGCCATCCTTGACTCCACCTATTTCCCTCGCTGCCATCCTCTTACGGAGCTGATGTGCCAGCATCCGGCTCGCCTTCTCCCCATACTCATACGTCGCCCCCCTGTGCTTTCCTCCCCTGTGCCTCTGCTTTCCCTGTGGTCAACAGGTCGAACTCCGTCTGGAGACTTCGCCTCTCCCTGAGTAGTCCCTCATCAGGAGCCTCTGCATATCTCCTGTCCACTTTTAAAATCTCCCCCACTAACCTCTCCCTTTCCCTGCCCTCTCTCTTTTCCCTATGAGCCCTGATGGAGATTAACTCTCCCCTGACCACCGCCTTCAGCGCCTCCCATACTACTCCCACCTGCACCTCCCCGTTGTCGTTGACCTCCAGCTACCTTTTGATGCAACCCCGCACCCTCCCACACACTTCCTCGTCTGCCAGCAGTCCCACATCCAACCGCCACAACGGGCGTTGGTCCCTCTCCTCCCCCAGCTCTAGCTCCACCCAATGTGGGGCGTGATCTGAAATGGCTATGGCCGAATACTCAGTTCCTTCCCTCCACTTTTGGGATCAGTGCCCTGCTCAGAACAAAAAAATCTATCAGGGAGTAGGCCTTGTGTACATGGGAGAAAAAAGAAAATTCTCTGGCCAAAGGCCTGGCAAATCTCCACGGATCTACTCTTTCTCTTCCCCCCCCCCATCTGATCCATAAACCCCGAGCACCTTGGCCGCAGCCGGCCTCTTTCCGGTACACCGTGTTGAAATCCCCACCCATTATCAAACTTCCTACCTCCAAGTCTGGAATACGCCCCAACATCCGTTTCATGAATCCAGCATCATCCCAATTTGGGGCATATACATTCACCAGTACCACCTCCGTCCCCTGCAACCTACCGCTCACCATCACGTATCGGCCTCCATTGTCCGCTACTATATTCTAGGCCTCAAACGACACCCGCTTCCCCACCAGTATTGCCACCCTTCTATTCTTCACATCCAGCCCCGAATGGAACACCTGTCCTACCCATCCCTTCCTTAACCTAACCTGATCTGCCACCTTCAGATGTGTCTCCTGAAGCATGACCACGTCTGCCTTCAGTCCCTTTAAGTGAGCGAACACTCGGGCCCTCTTAACCAGCCCATTTAGGCCTCTCGCATTCCACGTGATCAGCCGGATTGGGGGGCTACCCACCCCCCCGCCCCTGCCGACTAGCCATCTCCTATTTTAGGCCAGTCCTGTGCCCGCATCTCCTGCACCCTCCAGTCCCCCAGACAGGGAACCCCCGCCCCGACCACCTCTTCCATTTTCAGTTCCCCCTCGGCCAATGCAGCAGCAACCCTATTGTCACCCCCACTCCCCCCCTCCCCTCCCCGCCAGATCCAAATCTAGCTCTTTTGCTCCCCCATAATACATGCGTAAGTCAGCTGACTCCTGCTGACCCCACCTTCCCCCGCCTTCCCGTTGACCCCCCGCCCCGTGTGGAAATCCCTCTTCCTCCTTGCGCTCCTCCATCCCCCCCCCCCCCTAATGCTGGAAAAAGCCCACGCTTTCCTGAGCCAGCCCCGCCCCCTGTGGCGCAGCTCCTGTTGCGGCCTTATCCCAATTCCCCCATCCCCGAGTCTCACCTCCCTCCAGCACCGACGCCCACATTCCACACTGTTTCCCCCCCCCCCATCAAACACTCTTCCCCCATCCCCATCCATCATCCCACCCGTGAAACATTCTTTACCCATATTTACAACCCTGTATACAGTCAACATCTCCCCCCACAACCACAGCCCCTCAGTTCGAGTCCAATTTTTCCATTTGGATAAAGGTCCAAGCCTCTTCTGGCGTTTCGAAATAATGGTGTCGGTCCTGATAAGTGACCCACAGTCGCGCTGGCTGCAGCATGCCGAACCTGACTCTTTTTTTTATGCAGCACCGCCTTGGCCCCGGTTGAAGCCAGCTCTCCTCTTTGCCACCTCCGCACTCCAGTCCTGGTAGACTCGGATCACCGCATTCTCCCATCTACTGCTCCGCACCTTCTTGGCCCATCTCAGGACACTCTCTCTGTCCGCGAAGTGATGGAACCTTGCCACTATCGCCCTTGGCGGCTCGCCGGCCTTGGGTCTCCTCGCCAGGACTCGGTGAGCCTCTTCCAGCTCCAGGGGGCTCGGAGAGGCCTCCGCACCCATCAGCGAATGGAGCATCGTACTCACGTACGCCCCGGCATCAGCTCCCTCCACTCCTTCGGGGAGACCCAGAATCCGGAGGTTCTTCCTCCTCGACCTGTTCTCCAGGACCTCGATTCCCTCGGCCCACCTCCTGTGCACTGCCTCGTGCGCCTCCATCTTCACCGCCAGGCCCAAGATCTCGTCCTCGTTCTCGTTAGTTTTGTCCTTCACCTCTCTGAGCTCTACCGCCTGGGCCTTCTGGGTCTCCTTCAGCCCAGATCGCCAACAGCATTGGCGCCAGCACCTCCTTTTTAAGCTCCTCCACACAGCGCCTGAGGAACTCCTGCTGGTCCGGCCCCCATGCTACTCGATCTCCGCCCTCCGCCATCTTGTTTTTTCCCCCTCGTTTCTGCCGCTGCTCCAAAGCCTCTAATTCCGCCGCTCCACTTCTAGTCCCCTCCATATGCGACGGAAGGGGGACCTTGCTTCACCTTCCCACACGGGATTTGGTCAAAAGATTTCCGTTGGGGCTCCTCCGGAGAGCCCAAAAGTCCGTTCTAGCGGGAGCAGCCGAAATGTGCGGCTTAGCTCCGCATCGCCACAACCGGAAGTCCCCCCTGCAAACTTAAGCATAACCTCCCTACTTTTATAATTAATTCCCTCACAATATAATAATAATCTTTATTAATGTCACAAGTAGGCTTACATTAACACTGCAATGAAGTTACTGTGAAAATCCCCTCGTCGCCACATTCCGGCGCCTGTTCGGGTCACAGAGGGAGAATTCAGAATGTCCAAATTACCTAATAAACAACAACATTCTATGAGCTTTCTGAATGACTTGCTGCATCTGTATACTTATCACTGGATAGCTCTCACGTAAAGAATTGGCAGTAAGATTCTGCTCTTCAGGAGAGTCTGGGAGTGAACATTGATAAGGACTCTGCTCCTGGCTGCATGATTTATAATTGGAGCAGTTTTCAGAGTGAAACACCGGACACTTGTCTTTATACATTCCAGTTAACCACTCAGTGAGACTTTCTTCCTTCTCTTCCCTAGGTGTCTTTGGATTTTTCTTCTTCACCAATCGAATAAGTATATTTGAGGACAAGGCACCGACTCTGAATTATTATTGGATTCCACTGCTGGTGAGAGAGATCAATCAGTGTTGCTTTAAGTACAGCATGCTACACAGACACACATGGACGCACACACATGGACACGCAGATACGGACACGCACGAACACATAGATACGGACACACAGATGCACAACATGGACACGCAGACACGGACACACCGATATGGACACAGATACGGACACACAGATCCAGACACAGACACACGGATGCACAGACATGGACACACATGGACACACGGACATGCAGACACGGATGCACAGGCACGGACACACATGGACACACGGACATGCAGACATGGATGCACAGACACTCACACGCAGACACGGACGCACAGACATGGACACGCATGAACACAGACACGGACACACGGACCTTTCGTGGGGATCCAACAAAGTAAAGCTTTGGAAACACATGCTCCCATTGGTCCTGCTTTGTTGCAGACATTTAACTGGAAATAAAGATGCCAATCGGTGTGTTTACAGTGAGAAGCTGAGCCATAGAAGCCAACAAGATCCCATAACTTTCACACCTCACTCTGCTAGATAGCCCATCTTGGACATTACCCTTTGGGTTCTGTGTCTTGGGTAAGTGAGGGAAAATTGCTCCAGGTTATTTCTCCTAATGACAATCTAGTGACCCCCTGCTGGAAAATGTATATGTGTGTGTACATCAGGCAAGGAGAGAATCTTTCTGCGGTTTGATGCCCACCATACTCCAACAGCCGTGTTCCCTGTGAGGAAAAGGCCCCTGTGCAGGTCAAACACAACCTGGCCCCTTCAGTTACAGCGTGCATGGCTACATAAAACAAAATTAAAAGGGCCACACATTTAAAGGAATGGCCTGTACGCTCCCCATAAAATTGGAGGCAGTGTTGTCACACAACTAGAAGAGGAACCCAATGCCCATGAAACTATAGACCCGGGAGATACCGTACTTTCAGAGCACGAGTGAGGAACATTGTTGAGGAGAAGGTACTTTTTCTGAGGAGTTGCGGGTATTTATTGTTATTTGTGGGTTGCTGTGTGTGAGGTGTGGATCAGTATGGCAGTGCGGAGAATCCTATCTCCTAGTGAGATATCCTGTGCACTGCTGTATATTCTTGTTGCTGGGTATAGGGGGACTGGAACAGCTAGAATACGTCTCGGGTCTGAATGGTGCAGCAGCGCGGAGATTGTGGTAAAGCTCACTGATTGAAGCAGTAACATTTCCTCTGTGTTGCAGACTCTGATCATAGGCTCCTACCTTGTTGCACACGGGTTCTTCAGTGTGTACGGGATGTGTGTGGACACATTGTTCCTCTGTTTTTGTGAGTATAGCACTCGGGTACTTTTAATCTGTGTGTGTTTGAGTAATTGTAACTAAAGGAGGACCCAGAAAACGGAGTTCTGATAATGAAAATTTAGTCGACATTTTAATAATTAATCTCAAATAATGAAGTGTTGTAACAGAATGAACTGGAAAGTAGTATTTTTAAACCTGGCAAAATAAATATTGAATTTGGAATACGTGCCAGTCAAAGGATCTTTGTAAACACCCAGAAGATCCAGAGTTGAAAGTTCAGGTGTGATTTTGTTTGGTTTCTTTGTCGTGTCGGTGGCCTGCATTCCTTTCAGCTGCATTTCAGCAGGGAAAGGACCTGAAGTATCTTTCCAGGATCACTAGTGTTTCCGATTGTGGTAAACCACTGTTAGTGTATTATATTTATTGTGGTAAATTGTTAATGTACTACATGTATTGTGGTAAACCACTGCCTGATGGCTCCGCCTCCCCTCGGGCTCGGTATAAAGGTGGCTGACCTCCGGCCCTGCCCCAGCTCGGGATCAGTGGCCAGGAGGCTTTCTGTTTAGCTTATTAAAGCCACAGTTTCGTTCACTACTCGTCTTGTGTTAATTGATGGCACAACACCGATTTCCAAAGGTTATCGGCATCTAACTGGCCCATGTTGTCAGGGTCAGCCTGGCCCTCAGCGGGTTGTTGAATCTGCTCATGTGCTTCCATTTCCCCGTCTTTGTTTTACCTTTCTTCCTATCTGCTTTGTTTCCCCCCCTGTCGTTCCATCGGTTAGGATGGGGTGAAAATTACAAATCAGCAGGGCTGGTTGGTGAGTCGAGCACTGATCCATGGTCTTTCCCCGGTGGGGTTAAGCTGGGCCTGGTTAGAATCTCTAACCCCGATACGACCTTCGTGCAATGCACTCCCAGCTCAGCCGAAGCAAGAAACCTGTAGCTCACAGCTGTAAATATTGAGTCGGACACCTTAAACAAAGTCTTCAATTTGCAGCACTGATGCTGAACAACTGCAAACTCAGCTTTTGTTTTTTGTTTTTTTTGGGAGCATCCCTGAAGGTAGACAGCTGGATAGTCCTGTTAACACATTCAGGGGATTTCTGTGTGTAATGTTTTTCAGCACTTCTGCAGTTGCTTCATTGTGAGGAACGTTTGAAAAAAGCAGATATGTTACTGGTCTGTGTAGATCCTTCTCAATCCTCTGTGCAGATAACGGTGGATTTGTATTTCCAGCTGCCTTTGTTTTTCCTGAATTCTGATTTGCTTATTGCCATCTGACAGCCTGAGCTGTGCCTGTATTCTTGTCCGATGCCATTTCCTTTTACTGACTCTGATCATTGCCTTCTTCTTTCTCCTTTTTGCTCTTCCTCTCCGTTCCTCTCTTGCTCTCGCACTGTCTGCCTCCGTTCATCACTCCTGCACGGGGATGTGTTTGGATTCCTCTGCCTTTCCTCTGCGGCCGCTGCTTAACCAGGTGAAGATCTGGAGCGGAATGACGGCTCTCCAGAGAGACCATATTACACGTCGCAGGAGCTGCGCGACATTCTGTACAGAAAGGATTACGACTCTCCTCAGACTCCACAGATGCTGGAAGAGTGATAAAGAGCTTCTGGAATGAAGCACAGTCACTATTATCACACCAACGATTAGCGGGAGACTCTGGGAGAACCCTGTCACTCCTCCACCGCCCTTGTTTTATCTCTGAAAGATTCTCCGCGTTAGTGATAACTAACAGTGTGAAGGTGGGAATGTTTCTGTTTGTACTGGGACTGCGCTGGGAGCCATTTTCATTCCCAGAGGGTAATCAAATTCTGGAATAGCCCCTCGGGTTGGAGAGTGAAATGATGTAATGGGTACAAGAATGAATTAACTGTGTTTGTGGAGAAAGAAGTGGCTGAGGGATAAGGTGAGAGGTTGATCAGTGGAGATTGATTTGTGAAAAAGGTAGTAACATTTTGCAACATCGGGGCTGGTTTAGCACACTGGGCTAAATCGCTGGCTTTGAAAGCAGACCAAGGCAGGCCAGCAGCGCGGTTCAATTCCCGTACCAGCCTCCCCGAACAGGCGCCGGAATGTGGCGACTAGGGGCTTTTCACAGTAACTTCATTTGAAGCCTACTTGTGACAATAAGCGATTTTCATTTCATTTCATTTCATTTCATCTGCAAATTCTCCTTAATTCAAATCCAGATGGTGGGTATGTAGCACAAAAAGCAAGGAGCACGATACTGAACACTGCAGAACCCCACTCGAAACAGCCTTCCAGTCCCACAGATACCCCTCGACCCTCTCCCTTTGTTCCTGCCTCTCAGTCAATTTTGGATCCAACTTGTCATCTTTGTGGCCAGTCCGTCACGTGGGATCTTTGCCTCTCACTCACTTACAGCTCCTAAGGATTGTTCAGAGCTTTCATTCGTAACCACTCTAGAATAGTTGGGCTTTAACTTGCGTATAAAATAATGTCATAACCATTCAATTATTAATATCATTCAGTCATTTCTGCACTCAAATTCCTTTGACACTGCCACTGGAAACCAATTTGTCTTTATTCAATCAACCTTCAGCTGCTAAAGATTTACTCTTCTGAGAAGCACCCCCTCATAGTGGGGCTGTTTAGCACAGGGCTAAATCGCTGGCTTTGAAAGCAGACCAAGGCATGCCAGCAGCACGGTTCGATTCCCGTACCAGCCTCCCCGAAAAGGCGCCAGAATGTGGCGACTAGGGGCTTTTCACAGTAACTTCATTTGAAGCCTACTTGTGACAAGCGATTTTCATTTCATTTCATAAGTTGCTACTGTTTTGAAAGGTGGTTTTGGCAGGACAGGGTTAACTGCAGCAAGTGTTTGTATACTGGTATTGCACCCAGTTAACGGGACTGGGATGTGTTGGATTCTTACTGATAAACATGGTTGTTAATGTTGCTATCTATGCAGTGGAAGACCTGGAGAGGAACGATGGCACGACTGAGAGACCCTATTTCATGTCCAAGGCACTCCTGAAGATCTTGAAAAAGAAAAATGAATGAGGACTGTTGGAGTGCAGCCTGCGGCTCAGGACAAGCCTGTACCTAAAGAACATGGAATCTCACTGGATCACCTAACCGTGAACGGACCAAAACTATCCAAACATAGTGAACATGTTACAGCTCCAGCCTGCTCAACAAGGGCAGGGATCCACTTTGTCAGAGTTGTGTCCACATTACAGCTGCACCCTAACGTGCCAAAAATGGTTTATGGTTTGAGGTAAAATTGGGTGGTTTATTTTTTTTTAAAAGAACAAAAGCACAAATGTCTGTGTTTGTACCTCGCAGACACTTGCCTCATATTTCCTGCTCTGATTATCTTTGTGCCATGGACATCTTCAAATGGCGTTAATAAACTCCAGTGCAGTATTTTTAGCTAAGTTTTGGCGCACTATAGCCTGGCTTTAGTACTCTGTTTAGTCTGGTTTGATATAACTGACTATACGTTTTATGCGTTCTTGGCTGTTACACAGGCGGCTTACTGTCTGTCAACTTGTACGTGTACACACATACCAAATTTTCTTCCCTTCACCCCCTACCTCCTGACAGTGCTGACTGTTGCCTGTGGTACAGGCCCCAGGGCTGCTAGAAGACCTCCAGTACCTGACCCTCCTACTCATCCTTCATGTACGAGGTTAGATAGTGAGGACTTTTTTGAACCGCTTAAAAACGTCTTCTAGTCTTGTCCCTGAAGTTTAATACAGTTTGTTTCCTACTCCAGAAAAGTGGTGAGAGTAACTCGAATGTTAAGTGTCTGAATTCTTCGAAACAGAAAGGACCTGGATTGTCAGTGAGAGGCATCCTGTATTACTGCAGCTCCTGGGGCTTGCCAGCAGGTGCCATGGGCAATTCGCTGGCTTAAGATGATGAGTAACTCGTTTAGGGATGTTTAAATCATGTGCTCTTCAGGCTAAAGAAACATATTGCCATTTTGCCCACAAAAGTTGGCATTGAGTTAATTCCCTTGGGCCCCCGGAGTTAGGTCAGAGAACCTCATGTATGTACCTTAAGGATCAGAATGAAGCTTTTAAAAAAAAAAAAAAATGACTGATATTTTCTGAGGATCTTGTTAAATCCAGGAGGTAACTGCAAACCTCCCTCAATCAGAGAAGGCTTAGCCTAACTAAGAAGCAGCTTGTTGGTTTTATTGGGTTTTTATAAAGTTGTTATTTTAACAATAATAAAAGATATAGCTTTGCTGGGTGAATGAGATTGGCATGCTGACTGACTTTACCGAAGTTTGATATTGCTTGCTTGTACACATGTAACGTTGGTGTGCGCAGCCAATCACTCCTTCTGCATGCCCGCCCCCCGCCCCAGCCAGTGGATTAAATTGTTACAGTTCATTTTGTAAAGCAAGGAGGCTGTTGTGGATGTGTTCATGCCAATGAATTATTGGAATTCAAACCTGTCTTAGAGCAGACGGATTCCACAGAATTGGTTCTTGCCACCGAGAGCATTCCATATAACATTAAAAGTGCCTGATTATATTGTTTATTTTAGAACCATTTCTGCCTCCACTTCATTTATTTATATGTGTCGATCCAATAAATTATAAATTACAATAACCCGGACTGCTAAGATTTGTCGCGTCCAGAAATAGACTGGAAGTGGGGGTTGGATGGGACAAGAGGCCGGGATGCGGCGGGTGGGGGTGTGGGGGCTGCTGAGATAGGGGTGTGTGGACCTGCGGCTGGGGTGTGAGTAAGGACGGGTGCTATATAAATGTAAGTGTTTCCTTATTCTGATTGCCGCAGTTTAAATTCTTAAAATGTCATATTTTGACGTTGGTCTGCAAGAATCTGTTTTTTGCATCTCAGCATTTAAAAAATGATTACACAAACGTAGATGGCCCCGGTGCCGAACCCGTTTAAGTAAAGGTTGAAATGGAGAGATGGTACAAAGAACAAAGAAATGTACAGCACAGGAACAGGCCCTTCGGCCCTCCAAGCCCGTGCCGACCATGCTGCCCGACTAAACTACAATCCTCTACACTTCCTGGGTCCGTATCCTTCTATTCCCATCCTATTCATGTATTTGTCAAGATGCCCCTGAAATGTCACTATCGTCCCTGCTTCCACCATCTCCTCCGGTAGCGAGTTCCAGGCACCCACTACCCTCTGCGTAAAAAACTTGCCTCGTACATCTACTCTAAACCTTGCCCCTCTCACCTTAAACCTATGCCCCCTAGTAATTGACCCCTCTACCCTGGGGAAAAGCCTCTGACTATCCACTCTGTCTATGCCCCTCATAATTTTGTAGACCTCTTAACAGGTCTCCCCTCAACCTCCTTCGTTCCAGTGAGAACAAATCGAGTTTATTCAACCGCTCCTCATAGCTAATTTAGGCTTGGTATTTTGTAGGGCTGAAAATAAAATTGCCTGAAGATCCATCCTCATCCGCACCTGTCTTGTGATCTTATGAAAACTTCCAATGACTGCACACTACTGTGCCCTCAAATAAACCCGCGCTGTCGGCCTTGCTCTGCATCACAAACTAGCTGTCCAGTCCACTGACCTGTACCGGCTGAGGTTACTCAGGAGGGCCCCGCATTCTCAACCTTGCCTGAGGTGTGGTGATCCTCCGGTTAATCCGCCACCAGTCAGCTCTCCCCCTTTAAAGGGGGAAAGCAGCCTCTGGTCATGTGGGACTGTGGCGACTTTGCTTACTTTAACCATCATAGCCATTTGCACAAACTGGTGAGATGGGGTGAAGATTAGCTCTGTCCCATTTGGCTCTGTCCTGTGGAAAGCACAGATTTTTGGGGAGTTGGGTTGGGGGGGGGGGAAGGTCCATTAACGTGAAGGATGTCAGGTTAATGTAGGGACCGAAGAACAGATTCATAGAATGGGTACAGGGTAGAGGGAGGCCATTCAACTAGTTGTGTCTGTGTTGGCACTCTGCAGGAGCATCTCATCCCCACCCTTTCCCCCATAACCCTGCAGATAATTATCCAATTCCTTTTGAAAAACAAAATTGAATCTTCCTTCACTAAACTCACAGGCAGTGCAATCCATATCCTAACCACTTGCTACATTATTAAAAAAAATGTTTTTCCTCATGATGCTAAGTGGGGGGTTACTGGGTTACAGGGATAGGGTAGATATGTGGCCTTGAGTAGGGTGCCCTTTGTAAGGGCTGGTGCAGACTCAATGGGCTGAATGGCCGCCTCCTGCAGTGTAGATTCTATGATTCTATGCCTCTGGCTATTTTATCCAATGACCTTAACTCTGTGTCCTCTGGTTTTCAATCCCTCCACCAATGGAACCAGTTCTCCCAATCAGTTCAGACCACTCATGATTTTAAACATCTCTAAGGGCAGCACGGTGGCGCAGTGGTTATCACTGGGACTGCGGCGCTGAGGATCCGGGTTCGAATCCCGGCTCTGGGTCACTGTCCGTGTGGGGTTTGCACATTCTCCCCACGTTTGAGTGGGTTTCACCCCCACAACCCGAAGATGTGCAGGGTGGGTGGATTGGCCACGCTAAATTGCCCCCGAATTGGAAAAAAATAATAATTGGGTACTCTAAATTTATTTTTAAAAAATGATTTTAAACATTTCTTATCTAATCTCCTCGTGACTTTCTCTTTGCTAAGGAAAATAACTCTTAACTTCACCAAACTATCCTCTCAACCAAAGTCCCTCACCCTGGAATCATTTTCTTAAATCTTTTCTGCACCCTCTCCAATACTTTCAAATGCTTCCTCTCGACTGCAGTGCCCAGAATGGGACACCCTGAGGCTAAACCAGTGACTTATAAAGATTTTGCATTATTGTCTTGCTACAGTTGTACTGGGTTTTAGTGAGACCGCATCTGAAATACTGTGCACACTTCAGTATGGATATACTTCCATTGGGTAAGCTACAGCGAGGGATCACTAGTTTGGTCCCTGGAATGAGAGGATTGTCCTATGATGACAGGCTGAGTAAGGCGGGTTTATATTCTCTGGAGGTGGACGGCATGGGGGCGCAGTGGTTAGCACTGCTGCCTCATGGGATGACATGGCGGCACAGTGGTTAGCACTGCTGCCTCACGGTGCCAAGGTCCCAGGTTCGATCCCGGCTCTGGGTCATTGTCCGTGTGGAGTTTGCACATTCTCCCCGTGTCTGCGTGGGTTTCACACCCACAACCCAAAGATGTGCAGGGTGGGTGGATTGACCACGCTAATTTGGCCCTTAACTGGAAAAAATGAATTGGGCCCTCTTAAAATTTTTTTTATTTTTTAAAGAAAACATTTGAGGCTGGGATAGACGGATCTTTGATCTCTTGGGAAATTGAAGGATTTGGGGAGCAGGTGGGAAAGTGGAGTTGAAGCCCACGATCAGATTGATGGTATTGAATGGCAGAGTAAGGGCACTAGGCAGTGTGGTCCATAACCATTCCTATTTATTGTGGATCCATCTTTTGTAGATGGGTGGATGTCAAATTCTTCCTTTGGTCCACCATGACTCTATTTATAAAGCCCAGTATGCAATGTGCCAAATTTACTGTTCTCTAAACTGGTCCTGCCACCTTCCAAGGTCTTCAGGATCCTTAAGGGGGAGGAGGAGCAGCCAGAAGTCGTGGTGCACATTGGTACCAACGACATAGGTAGGAAAAGGGGTGTGGAGGTAATAAACCAGTTTAGGGAGTTAGGCTGGAAGTTAAAAGCCAGGACAGACAGAGTTGTCATCTCTGGTTTGTTGCCGGTGCCACGTGATAGCGAGGCTAGGAATAGGGAGAGAGTGCAGTTGAACACGTGGCTGCAGGTATTTGGATAATTGGAGCGCATTCTGGGGAAGGTGGGACCTGTACAAGCAGGACGGGTTGCATCTGAACCAGAGGGGCACCAATATCCTGGGAGGGAGGTTTTCTAGTACTCTTCGGGAGGGTTTAAACTAATTTGGCAGGGGAATGGGAACCGGATTTGTAGTCCAGCAACTAAGATAGCCGATATTCAGGACGCCAAAGAGTGTAATGAGGCAGTGCGGCAGGGAACACTGGCAAAGGAGAGTACTTGCAGGCACGGAGATGGGTTGAAGTGTGTATACTTCAACGCAAGAAGCATCAGGAATAAGGTGGGTGAACTTAAGGCATGGATCGGTACTTGGGACTACGATGTGGTGGCCATCACGGAAACGTGGATAGAAGAGGGGCAGAAATGGCTGTTGGAGGTCCCTGGTTATAGATGTTTCAATAAGATTAGGGAGGGTGGTAAAAGAGGTGGGGGGGTGGCATTGTTAATTAGAGATAGTATAACAGCTGCAGAAAGGCAGTTCGAGGAGTATCACCCTAATGAGGTAGTATGGGTTGAAGTCAGAAATAGGAAAGGAGCAGTCACCTTGTTAGGAGTTTTCTATAGGCCCCCCAATAGTAGCAGAGATGTGGAGGAACAGATTGGGAAACAGATTTTGGAAAGGTGCAGAAGTCACAGGGTAGTAGTCATGGGTGACTTTAACTTCCCAAATATTGAGTGGAAACTCTTTAGATCAAATAGTTTGGATGGGGTGGTGTTTGTGCAGTGTGTCCAGGAAGCTTTTCTAACAATGTATGTAGATTGTCCGACCAGAGGAGGGGCAATATTGGATTTAGTACTTGGTAATGAACCAGGGCAAGTGATAGATTTGTTAGTGGGGAGCATTTTGGAGATAGTGACCACAATTCTGTGACTTTCACTTTAGTAATGGAGAGGGATAGGTGCGTGCAACAGGGCAAGGTTTACAATTGGGGGAAGGGTAAATACGATGTTGTCAGACAAGAATTGAAGTGCATAAGTTGGGACCATAGGCTGTCAGGGAAGGACACAAGTGAAATGTGGAACTTGTTCAAGGAACAGGTACTACGTGTCCTTGATGTGTATGTCCCTGTCAGGCAGGGAAGAGATGGTCGAGTGAGGGAACCATGGTTGACAAGAGAGGTTGAATGTCTTGTTAAGAGGAAAAAGGAGACTTATGTAAGGCTGAGGAAACAAGGTTCAGACAGGGCGCTGGAGGGATACAAGATAGCCAGGAGGGAACTGAAGAAAGGGATTAGGAGAGCTAAGAGAGGGCATGAACAATCTTTGGCGGGTAGGATCAAGGAAAACCCCAAGGCCTTTTACACATAGGTGAGAAATATGAGAATGACTCGAGCGAGGGTAGGTCCGATCAAGGACCGTAGCGGGAGATTGTGTATTGAGTCTGAAGAGATAGGAGAGGTCTTGAACGAGTACTTTTCTTCTGTATTTACAAATGAGAGGGGCGATATTGTGGGAGAGGACAGTGTGAAACATTGGTAAGCTCGAGGAAATACTTGTTGGGAAGGAAGATGTGTTGGGCATTTTGAAAAACTTGAGGATAGACAAGTCCCCCGGGCCTGACGGGATATATCCAAGGATTCTAAGGGAAGCAAGAGATGAAATTGCAGAGCCGTTGGCAATGATCTTTTCGTCCTCACTGTCAACAGGGGTGGTACCAGGGGATTGGAGAGTGGCGAATGTCGTGCCCCTGTTCAAAAAAGGGACTAGGGATAACCCTGGGAATTACAGGCCAGTTAGTCTTACTTCAGTGGTAGGCAAAGTCATGGAAAGGGTACTGAAGGATAGGATTTCTGAGCATCTGGAAAGACACTGCTTGATTAGGGATAGTCAGCACGGATTTGTGAGGAGTAGGTCTTGCCTTACAAGTCTTATTGAATTCTTTGAGGAGGTGACCAAGCATGTGGATGAAGGTAAAGCAGTGGATGTAGTGTACATGGATTTTAGTAAGGCATTTGATAAGGTTCCCCATGGTAGGCTTCTGCAGAAAGTAAGGAGGCATGGGATAGTGGGAATTTGGCCATTTGGATAACGAACTGGCTAACCGATAGAAGTCAGAGAGTGGTGGTGGATGGCAAATATTCAGCCTGGATCCCAGTTACCAGTGGCGTACCGCAGGGATCAGTTCTGGGTCCTCTGCTGTTTGTGATTTTCATTAATGACTTGGATGAGGGAGTTGAAGGGTGGGTCAGTAAATTTGCAGACAATACGAAGATTGGTGGAGTTGTGGATAGTAAGGAGGGCTGTTGTCGGCTGCAAAGAGACATAGATAGGATGCAGAGCTGGGCTGAGAAGTGGCAGATGGAGTTTAACCCTGAAAAGTGTGAGGTTGTCCATTTTGGAAGGACAAATATGAATGCGGAATACAGGGTTAACGGTAGAGTTCTTGGCAATGTGGAGGAGCAGAGAGATCTTGGGGTCTATGTTCATACATCTTTGAAAGTTGCCACTCAAGTGGATAGAGCTGTGAAGAAGGCCTATGGTGTGCTCGCGTTCATTAACAGAGGGATTGAATTTAAGAGCCGTGAGGTGATGATGCAGCTGTACAAAACTTTGGTAAGGCCACATTTGGAGTACTGTGTACAGTTCTGGTCGCCTCATTTTAGGAAGGATGTGGAAGCTTTGGAAAAGGTGCAAAGAAGATTTACCAGGATGTTGCCTGGAATGGAGAGTAGGTCTTACGAGGAAAGGTTGAGGGTGCTAGGCCTTTTCTCATTAGAACGGAGAAGGATGAGGGGTGACTTGATAGAGGTTTATAAGATGATCAGGGGAATAGATAGAGTAGACAGTCAGAGACTTTTTCCCCAGGTGGAACAAACCATTACAAGGGGACATAAATTTAAGGTGGAAGGTATAGGAGGGATATCAGAGGTAGGTTCTTTACCCAGAGAGTAGTGGGGGCATGGAATGCACTGCCTGTGGAAGTAGTTGAGTCGGAAACATTAGGGACCTTCAAGCAGCTATTGGATAGGTACATGGATTACGGTAAAATGATATAGTGTAGATTTATTTGTTCTTAAGGGCAGCATGGTAGCATTGTGGATAGCACAATTGCTTCACAGCTCCAGGGTCCCAGGTTCGATTCCGGCTTGGGTCACTGTCTGTGCGGAGTCTGCACGTTCTCCCCGTGTCTGCGTGGGTTTCCTCCGGGTGCTCCGGTTTCCTCCCACAGTCCAAAGATGTGCAGGTTCGGTGGATTGGCCATGATAAATTGCCCTTAGTGTCCAAAATTGCCCTTGGTGTTGGGTGGAGGTGTTGAGTTTGGGTAGGGTGCTCTTTCCAAGAGCTGGTGCAGACTCAGGGGGCCGAATGGCCTCCTTCTGCACTGTAAATTCAATGATAATCTATGATTAATCTAGGACAAAGGTTCGGCACAACATCGTGGGTCAAAGGGCCTGTTCTGTGCTGTATTTTCTATGTTGTTCCACAGTTTGTGTTCTCTACCCTTTCACCCCTTTTAGAATTAAGACACTTTTCTCATGTTGCTTCTCCACATTCTTCCTATTAAAATGTATTACTTGTGTCAAGAAGTTGTAATAAAATGAAAATTAAGGAATCTAGTAAATAGGAATTAAGGAGCCAGGTTGACTGGTTTTTGATACAAGCTTAGCAACACTGTAAACAGATATTTACCTAAGCACAGTGGATAACAATAGGGCATAAAATTTCACTAATTATAGCTCAGATGGTAAAGTTTTCAGAGACTCGGGTGAATTTTACACTTGCATGAGCTCGCCCTTTTAGAATGGAAGAACTGTCATTTGGAGAGACCTCTTAGACAAGTCATTCACACAAGAAGGATCAACAGAAGGAGCAGTCTCAGTGGCAGAGTTCATCCAATTGGCTGATGTTGAGCTGCGCAGAGCTGGTCCAAGATCGTAGCCACACACAGCAAGAAACTCTACAAACCCAAGCCATTGCCTGGGGCATCCCATTTGATCTACCAGTAATTGCTATTCTAAACCAATAGCAATTCCCAAAAGAGATATATGGATGCCGATTGTGGTAACTATTGCTGGATTTTTCTTTGTTAAAACCTATGGGATGTTGTTTAGGGAGGTTTAACTCTAGTCAAGGAAAATAGGCGGGTTTGGAACTGGGTCAATTGAACAATATTGTTTCGCCATTATTGTCGTTGAGTGTGTTTTTTGTTGCCTTTCTTGTGTGTTTTACTGTTTACTGCTGTGATTGGTCCAGTATTTTCCGTTTTTTCAGATTCCAGCATCCGCAGTAATTTGCTTTTACTGGAACCTTCCTCACTGGTCTTCAAATCATTCCTCATGTTATACCAAACTGGAAAAAAAAAAACCCGTTAAACATCAGCTGGGTTCTTAACAGTTGAACTTCTCTTTGTTAAATTTCATCTGCTGCTTATTTGCCCACTCCAGCTGCCTATCTGTGTATTTTTGAAGTCTCCTGGGCTGGAGCAGCACGGTAGCACAGTGGATAGCACTGTGGCTTCACAGCGCCAGGGTCCCAGGTTCGATTCCCCGATGGGTCACTGTCTGTGTGGAGTCTGCATGTTCTCCCCGTGTCTGCGTGAGGTTTTCTCCGGGTGCTCCGGTTTCCTCCCACAGTCCAAAGACATGCATGTTGCGTGGATTGGCCATGATAAATTGCCATTAGTGACCAAAAAAAGGCTATTTGGTTACGGGGATAGGGTGGAAGTCTTAAGTGGGCTTAAGTGGGTCGGTGCAGACTTGATGGGCGAATGGTCTCCTTCTGCACTGTATGTTCTATGTTCTAATCCTCCTCCTAATTTACAATACTACCCAATAGTCACAAAAGCAAAATACTGGATGTAGACCGAGCGGTTATATGATGATGCAGCTACTTAAAGGGTCACTTGCTGGAAGCGCGGGGGCTAAGCTGGGGGTGGGGGGGCGGGGGTGGAGCTGGCGGTAGGAGCTAGGGTGGGGGTGGGGTGGGGGTGGGGCTGGCTGTAGGGGCTGGGCTGGGGGGAGGGGTGGAGCTGGCTGTAGGGGCTGGACTGGGGGGGATGGAGCTGGCTGTAGGGGTTGGGGGTGGGTGGGTGATGGAGCTGGCTGTAGGGGCTGGGCTGGGGGTGATGGAGCTGGCTGTAGGGGCTGGACTGGGGGGGGGGATAGAGCTGGTTGCAGGAGCTGGGCTGGGGGTGGAGCTTGCTGTAGGGGTTGGGGGTGATGGATGCAGAGCTGGCCGGGCGGGGGGGGGGGGGCGGGTGTGATGTAGCTGGCTGTCGGGGATGGATATGGGGCTGGGCTGGGTGTTGGGGATATGCGGCTGGGGGGAATGGGTGTTGGGGATATGGGGCTGGGGGGGATGGGTGTTGGGGATATGGGGCTGGGGGGATGGGTGTTGGGGATATGGGGCTGGGGGGATGGGTGTTGGGGATATGGGGCTGGGTGTTGGGGATATGGGGCTGGGGGGTGATGGGTGTTGGGGATATGGGGCTGGGGGGGTGGGTGTTGGGGATATGGGGCTGGGGGATGGGGGCTGGGGGGATGGGTGTTGGGGATATGGGGCTGGGTGTTGGGGATATGGGGTTGGGGATATGGGGATGGGTGTTGTGGATATGGGGCTGGGGGGATGGGTGTTGTGGATATGGGGCTGGGGGGATGGGTGTTGGGGATATGGGGCTGGGCTGGGTAGGATGGGTGTTGGGGATATGGGGCTGGGGGGGATGGGTGTTGGGGATATGGGGCTGGGCTGGGTAGGATGGGTGTTGGGGATATGGGGCTGGGGGGATGGGTGTTGGGGATATGGGGCTGGGGAGGGATGGGTGTTGGGGAGATGCGGCTGGGGGGATGGGTGTTGGGGAGATGGGGCTGGGGGGTGGGTATTTGGGAGATGGGGCTGGGCTGGGGGGGGATGGGTGTTGGGGAGATGGGGCTGCGCTGGGGGGGATGGGTGTTGGGGAGATGGGGCTGGGCTGGGGGGGATGGGTGTTGGGGATATGGGGCTGGGCTGGGGGGGGATGGGTGTTGGGGATATGGGGCTGGGCTGGGGGGGATGGGTGTTGGGGATATGGGGCGGGGATGGGTGTTGGGGATATGGGGCTGGGATGGGTGGATGGGTGTTGGGGATATGGGGCTGGGCTGGGGGGGTGGGTGTTGGGGATATGGGGCTGGGCTGGGGGGGTGGGTGTTGGGGATATGGGGCTGGGCTGGGGGGTGGGTGTTGGGGATATGGGGCTGGGCTGGGGGGGGTGGGTGTTGGGGATATGGGGCGGGGCTGGGGGGATGGGTGTTGGGGATATGGGGCTGGGGGAGGATGGGTGTTGGGGAGATGGGGCTGGTGGGATGGGTGTTGGGGAGATGGGGCTGGGGGGGTGGGTATTGGGGATATGGGGCTGGGGGGGTGTTGGGGAGATGGGGATAGGTATTGGGGATATGGGGGGGATGGGTGTTGGGGAGATGGGGCTGGGTATTGGGGATATGGGGCTGGGGGGGGGGTGTTGGGGAGATGGGGATAGGTATTGGGGATATGGGGGGGATGGGTGTTGGGGAGATGGGGCTGGGTGTTGGGGAGATGGGGCTGGGTGTTGGGGATATGGGGCTGGGGGGATGGGTGTTGGGGATATGGGGCTGGGGGGATGGGTGTTGGGGATATGGGGCTGGGGGGATGGGTGTTGGGGAGATGGGGCTGGGTGTTGGGGATATGGGGCTGGGGGGATGGGTGTTGGGGATATGGGGCTGGGGGGATGGGTGTTGGGGATATGGGGCTGGGGGGATGGGTGTTGGGGATGTGGGGCTGGGGGGATGGGTGTTGGGGATATGGGGCTGGGGGGGATGGGTGTTGGGGATATGGGGCTGGGGGGGATGGGTGTTGGGGATATGGGGCTGGGGGGGATGGGTGTTGGGGATATGGCGCTGGGGGGATGGGTGTTGGGGATATGGGGGATGGGTGTTGGGGATATGGGGCTGGGCTGGGGGGGGTGTTGGGGATATGGGGCTGGGGGGATGGGTGTTGGGGATATGGGGCTGGGCTGGGGGGGTGTTGGGGATATGGGGCTGGGCTGGGGGGGTGTTGGGGATATGGGGCTGGACTGGGTGTTGGGGATATGGGGCTGGGCTGGGGGGGGTGGGTGTTTGGGATATGGGGGGGATGGGTGTTGGGGATATGGGACTGGGCGGGGGGGATGGGTGTTGGGGGTATAGGGCGGGGCTGGGGGGGGGGTGTTGGGGAAATGGGGCTGGGCTGGGGAGGGATGGGTGTTGGGGATATGGGGATGGGTGTTGGGGATATGGGGCTGGGCTGGGGGAGGGATGGGTGTTGGGGATATGGGGCTGGGCTGGGGGGGGATGGGTGTTGGGGATATGGGGCTGGGGGGATTGGTGTTGGGGATATGGGGCTGGGCTGGGGAGGGATGGGTGTTGGGGATATGGGGCTGGGGGGGATGGGTGTTGGGGATATGGGGCTGGGGGGGATGGGTGTTGGGGATATGGGGTGGGTGGGTGTTGGGGATATGGGGCTGGGGAGGTGGGTGTTGGGGATATGGGGGGGTGGGTGTTGGGGATATGGGGGGGTGGGTGTTGGGGATATGGGGGGGTGGGTGTTGGGGATATGGGGGGGTGGGTGTTGGGGATATGGGGAGGGATGGGTGTTGGGGATATGGGGCTGGGCTGGGGAGGGATGGGTGTTGGGGATATGGGGCTGGGCTGGGGGAGGGATGGGTGTTGGGGATATGGGGCTGGGCTGGTGATGGGTGTTGGGGATATGGGGCTGGGCTGGGGGGGATGGGTGTTGGGGATATGGGGCTGGGGGGGATTGGTGTTGGGGATATGGGGCTGGGCTGGGGGGATGGGTGTGGGGGTATAGGGCGGGGTTGGGGATATGGGGCTGGGCTGGGTGTTGGGGATATGGGGCTGGGTGTTGGGGATATGGGGCTGGGCTGGGGGGGATGGGTGTTTGCGATATGGGGGGGGATGGGTGTTTGGGATATGAGGGGATGGGTGTTTGGGATATGGGGCTGGGGGGATGGGTGTTGGGGATATGGGGCTGGGGAGGGATGGGTGTATGGGATATGGGGCTGGGGGGATGGGTGTTGGGGATATGGGGCTGGGGAGGGATGGGTGTTGGGGATATGGGGCTGGTGAGGGATGGGTGTTGGGGATATGGGGCTGGGGAGGGATGGGTGTTGGGGATATGGGGCTGGGGAGGGATGGGTGTTGGGGATATGGAGCTAGGGAGGGATGGGTGTTGGGGATATGGGCCTTGGGGGGATGGGTGTTGGGGATATGGGGCTGTGTGTTGAGAATATGGGGCTGGGGCGGATGGGTGTTGGGGATATGGGGATGGGGGGTGAGTGTTGGGGATATGGGGCTGGGGGGGATGGGTGTTGGGGATATGGGGGTGGGTGTTTGGGGATATGGGGGTGGGCTGGGGGGGTGTTGGGGATATGTGGTTGGGCTGGGGGGGTGTTGGGGATATGGGGTTGGGCTGGGGGAGATGGCTGTTGGGGATATGGGGCTGGGGGGGATGGGCGTTGGGGGGATGGGTGTTGGGGATATGGGGGTGGGTGTTGGGGATATGGGGCTGGGGGGAATGGGCGTTGGGGAAATGGGGCTGGGGGAATGGGTGTTGGGATATGGGGCTGGGGGGGATGGATGTTGGGGATATGGGGCTGGGGGGATCGGTGTTGGGGATATGGGGCTGGGTGTTGGGGATATGGGGCTGGGGGGATGGGTGTTGGGGATATGGGGCTGGGGGGGATGGGTGTTGGGGATATGGGGCTGTGGGGAATGGGCGTTGGGGAAATGGGGCTGGGGGTATGGGTGTTGGGGAAATGGGGCTGGGGGGATGGGTGTTGGGGATATGGGGCTGGGTGTTGGGGATATGGGGCTGGGTGTTGGGGATATGGGGTTGGGGGGATGGGGTTGGGGGGATGGGTGTTGGGGATATGGGGCTGGGGGGGATGGGTGTTGGGGATATGGGGCTGGGGGGGATGGGTGTTGGGGATATGGGGCTGGGGGGGATGGGTGTTGGGGATATGGGGCTGGGGGGGGGATGGGTGTTGGGGATATGGGGCTGGGCGTTGGGGATATGGGGCTGGGCGTTGGGGATATGGGGCTGGGCTGGGGGGGATGGGTGTTGGGGATATGGGGCTGGGGATATGGGGCTGGGGGGGGGTGGTTGTTGCGGATATGGGGCTGGGGGGTGTTGGGGATATGGGGCAGGGTGTTGGGGATATGGGGCTGGGGGGATGGGTGTTGGGGATATGGGGTTGGGATATGGGGCTGGGGGGGGTGGGTGTTGGGGATATGGGGATGGGTGTTGGGGATATGGGGTTGGGATATGGGGCTGGGGGGGGTGGGTGTTGGGGATATGGGGCTGGGCGTTGGGGATATGGGGCTGGGCTAGGGGGGATGGGTGTTGCGGATATGGGGCTGGGTGTTGGGGATATGGGGCTGGGGGGGATGGGTGTTGCGGATATGGGGCTGGGTGTTGGGGATATGGGGCTGGGGGGATGGTTGATGCAGATATGGGGCTGGGGGGTGTTGGGGATAGGGGCCTGGGGGGGCTGGGTGTTGGGGATATGGGGCTGGGGGGTGTTGGGGATATGGGGCTGGGGAGGGTGGGTGTTGGGGATATGGGGCTGGCTGGACAGGATGGGTGTGCAGCTGGTTGGGGATATGGGGCTGGAGGGGATGGGTGTTGGGGATATGGGGCTGGGGGGGATGGGTGTTGGGGATATGGGGCGGGGATGGGTGTTGGGGATATGGGGCTGGGGGGGGATGGGTGTTGGGGATATGGGGCTGGGATGGGTGTTGGGGATATGGGGCGGGGATGGGTGTTGGGGATATGGGGCTGGGCTGGGGGGGGATGGGTGTTGGGGATATGGGGGTGGGAGGGTTGGGTGTTGGGGATATGGGGCTGGGTGTTGGGGATATGGGGCTGGGGGGATGGGTGTTGGGGATATGGGGTTGGGGGGATGGGTGTTGGGGATATGGGGTTGGGGGGATGGGTGTTGGGGATATGGGGCTGGGGGGATGGGTGTTGGGGACATGGGTCTGGGCTGGAGGGATGGGTGTTGCGGATATGGGGCTGGGTGTTGCGGATATAGGGGCTGGGGGGATGGGTGTTGGGGATATGGGGCTGGGGGGTGTTGGGGATATGGGGCTGGGGGGTGTTGGGGATATGGGGCTGGGGGGATGGGTGTTGGGGATATGGGGCTGGGGGGATGGGTGTTGGGGATATGGGGCTGGGGGGGATGGGTGTTGGGGATATGGGGCTGGGTGTTGGGGATATGGGGCTGGGGGGGATGGGTGTTGGGGATATGGGGCTGGGGGGGATGGGTGTTGGGGATATGGGGCTGGGGGGGATGGGTGTTGGGGATATGGGGCTGGGTGTTGGGGATATGGGGCTGGGGGGTGTTGGGGATATGGGGCTGGGGGGGATGGGTGTTGGGGATATGGGGCTGGGGGGGATGGGTGTTGGGGATATGGGGCTGGGGGGATGGGTGTTGGGGATATGGGGCTGGGGGGGATGGGTGTTGGGGAAATGGGGCTGGGGGGATGGGTGTTGGGGATATGGGGCTGGGTGTTGGGGATATGGGGCTGGGTGTTGGGGATGGGGTTGGGGATATGGGTCTGGGCTGGAGGGATGGGTGTTGCGGATATGGGGCTGGGTGTTGCGGATATAGGGGCTGGGGGGATGGGTGTTGCGGATATGGGGCTGGGTTGTTGGGGATATGGGGCTGGGGGGGATGGGTGTTGGGGATATGGGGCTGGGGGGTGTTGGGGATATGGGGCTGGGGGGTGTTGGGGATATGGGGCTGGGGGGATGGGTGTTGGGGATATGGGGCTGGGGGGATGGGTGTTGGGGATATGGGGCTGGGGGGATGGGTGTTGGGGACATGGGTCTGGGCTGGAGGGATGGGTGTTGCGGATATGGGGCTGGGGGGATGGGTGTTGGGGATATGGGGCTGGGGGGGATGGGTGTTGGGGATATGGGGCTCGGTGTTGGGGATATGGGGCTGGGGGGGATGGGTGTTGGGGATATGGGGCTGGGGGGATGGGTGTTGGGGATATGGGGCTGGGTGTTGGGGATATGGGGCTGGGGGGTGTTGGGGATATGGGGCTGGGGGGATGGGTGTTGGGGATATGGGGCTGGGGGGGATGGGTGTTGGGGATATGGGGCTGGGGGGGATGGGTGTTGGGGATATGGGGCTGGGGGGGATGGGTGTTGGGGATATGGGGCTGGGGAGGATGGGTGTTGGGGAAATGGGGCTGGGGGGATGGGTGTTGGGGATATGGGGCTGGGTGTTGGGGATGGGGATATGGGGCTGGGGGGGATGGGTGTTGGGGATATGGGGCTGGGGGGATGGGTGTTGGGGATATGGGGCTGGGGGGTGTTGGGGATATGGGGCTGGGCTGGGTGTTGGGGATATGGGGCTGGGCTGGGTGTTGGGGATATGGGGCTGGGCTGGGGGGGATGGGTGTTGGGGATATGGGGCTGGGCTGGGGGGGATGGGTGTTGGGGATATGGGGCTGGGCTGGGGGGGATGGGTGTTGGGGATATGGGGCTGGGCTGGGGGGGATGGGTGTTGGGGATATGGGGCGGGGCTGGGGGGATGGGTGTTGGGGTTATGGGGCTGGGCTGGGGGTGGGTGTTGGGGATATGGGGCTGGGCTGGGGGGGTGGGTTTTGGGGATATGGGGCTGTGCTGGGGGGATGGGTGTTGGGGATATGGGGCTGGGTGTTGGGGATATGGGGCTGGGGGGAGGGGATGGGTTTTGGGGCTGGGCTGGGGGGGGTGTTGGGGATATGGGGCTGGGCTGGGTGTTGGGGATATGGGGCTGGGGGGGATGGGTGTTGGGGATATGGGGCTGGGGGGGATGGGTGTTGGGGATATGGGGCTGGGCTGGGGGGGGGTGGGTGTTGGGGATATGGGGCTGGGCTGGGGGGGGGGGATGGGTGTTGGGGATATGGGGCTGGGCTGGGGGGGATGGGTTTTGGGGATATGGGGCTGGGCTGAGATGGGTGTTGGGGATATGGGGCTGGGCTGGGGGGGATGGGTTTTGGGGATATGGGGCTGGGCTGAGATGGGTGTTGGGGATATGGGGCTGGGCTGGGTTTTGGGGATATGCGGCTGGGCTGGGGGGGTGTTGGGGATATGGGGCTGGGCTGGGGGGGGATGGGTTTTGGGGATATGGGGCTGGGCTGGGTGTTGGGGATATGGGGCTGGGCTGGGGGGGGTGGGTTTTGGGGATATGGGGCTGGGCTGGGGGGGGGGGGGGTGGGTTTTGGGGATATGGGGCTGGGCTGGGGGGGGGGGGGATGGGTTTTGGGGATATGGGGCTGGGCTGGGGGGGGGGGTGGGTTTTGGGGATATGGGGCTGGGCTGGGGGGGGGGATGGGTTTTGGGGATATGGGGCTGGGCTGGGATGGGTTTTGGGGATATGGGGCTGGGCTGGGCTGGGGGGGATGGGTGTTGGGGATATGGGGCTGGGCTGGGGGGGATGGGGATATGGGGCTGGAGGGGTTGCAGCTGCTTCATTGTCTGGCTGCAGCTGAGGAACTACACTCCCCAACAGGCAACGGGGGAGCACGTCAAACGCACGGGGTGCGCATAACGTCAGTCCCCAGCGTCCAGGGTCCGCGGCGATGTGATTGGCCAGCGTGAGGGGGCGGAGCCGGCCAGCCGCAGCTGCGCGTGCGCACTCGAGCCCATAAAGGAGCCGTTAACGGCGCGTGGGTCACGTGAGCCTTTTTGTCCTTTTCCCGTGGAGAGTGCGGCCGGCAGCGGGCGAGGGTGAGTTGGGGAGCGAGAGCGGGGGAGCGAGAGCGGGGGGCCGGGGCGCTGCTGGGCCTGGCGGAGGGGGGAGCAGAGCGCACCCGGGCGCCGCTCCGCGCTCTTGCCCCCCGCGCCGCCGCCAGGCAGCCGGAGCCGCGCAAGCATAAGTGCGTCACCCGCGGCCCGGGCTCCGGGTACCGGCTCCGGGGGATGGGGCGGCGGAGGCAAAGTCGGAGTTGGACCGCGGATGGCGTCCCGCCGCCGGCTGCGAGCCAGGGCGCCGGTCCCAGTCTGGCCGGCCTGCCCCTCCCCCCTCCTCCCCGCGCCATGAGGCTGCCGCGCTCAAAATGGCGGCGGGGGGAGGGGAGAGAGAGAGAGCCCAAAATGGAGCCGGCCCTGCACTCTGATTGGTCTGTCAGCCCTGGCGCCTGATTGGTCTGCTCCCCCCGGCCCCTGATTGGTCTGCTTCTCTCCCCGGCCTCTGATTGGCTAATGGGACGCGCAACATCATGGCGGCACTATTGCAGAACTTCCGTTGTTGAGGCTTGGACTGGAGTCACCCTGGAGAGAATCTGAACCAGAGGGAGGGAGATGGCAAGGGTGGAGTGGGGGAGGGCTAGGGAGGGAGAGTTAGCATAGGAAGGGTGGGGACGAGAGAGCGAGTACGGGGAAGGTGGGAGAGCGAGCACAGGGGAGTTGGAAGCGAGGGAGAGCGAGCACAGGGGAGGTGGAAGCGAGGGAGAGCGAGTACGGGGGAGGTGGGAGTGAGGGATTGCGAGCACGGGGAGATGGGAGCGAGCACAGGGAAGGTGGAGGCGAGGGAGAGCAAGACGGGGGGGGGAGGGAGAGAGTGGAGGCAGGAAAGGGTGGGTGGGAGATTGAGCGCAGGGAAGGATAGGAGCTGTGCATTTCCCCAGCACGGACCAAAAAACTGCCACCTGCGCCATAACTCCCAATTATCTCATGGACCGGTTGCATTCAAATTGAAGTTGCTGTTTTTTTGTTTCAGGGTGATTTCTCTTTAGCCTTACAAATTCTTACAGCTAGTTGCCTCCATTAAGTGGCGCACTCTCATTGACTTCACGTGGATGCGTCCATGGGTTTGCCATTCTGTCAATGCCAATTGGCTATTCAACAAAGCAAAAGGCTGTCTCGTTGCAACCGTTTTAGGGGGAAAGCATTATTTGCCCAGGGATAGTCTGGCGAGGAGCACGGAGGTTCTGTGGCTGACGTCTGTTTCTGGCTCCCCTCCCCCACCCTGCATCGTCTGCACGGATTGATGTGGGCTCCGCACTGACCCTGGTTACCAAGTTTATTTTGAAAGTTGCTATTGCATCAGATTTCACCACTGTTTTACAAAGTGCATTCCTCATCCTTGTAATTCACTGTGTATAGAAAATGTTCTAGTCTCGTTTCTGGTTCTTTTGCCATTTATTTTATATCTGTCCTCTGATTTGTCAGTGGAAGCAGTTTATTCCTGGATACTCTATCAAAACCCTTTGTGAATCTGTGCGCTTAGATTTACTGTTCTTAGGGGGACAATCCCAGCTTCTCCAATCTCTACGCATAACAGAAATCTGGCATCACTGACAATCTAATAAACCTTCCAAGGCCTTAACTTCCCTCCAAAAGCATGCCGATTGGACACACTATCCCAACTGAAGCCTAGCTCAACCACTTGCAAGTGTTTTTTGTGATTCTGTAGGAACCTAACTTCAAATGATCTTCTGTTATATATTCTGATACAATCGATCCCTATTAAGTCTGCTTATTGGAAATGGGTAAAGATATCGAGCCACATGCAGGGATAGAGTTGAGCTATATGATGGCACAGTGGTTAGCACTGCTGCATCACAACTTCAGGGAAAGGGTGCAGAGGAGATTTACCAGAATGTTGCCTGGTATGGAGGGAAGATCTTATGAGGAAAGGCTGAGGGACTTGAGGCTGTTTCCGTTAGCGAGAAGAAGGTTAAGAGGTGACTTAACTGAGGCATACAAGATGATCAGAGGATTGGATAGGGTGTACAGTGAGAGCCTTTTTCCTCGGATGGTGATGTCTAGCACGAGGGGACATAGCTTTAAATTGAGGGGAGATAGATATAGGACAGATGTCAGAGGTAGGTTCTTTACTCGGTAGTAAGGGTATAGAATGCCCTGCCTGCAACAGTAGTGGACTCGCCAACACTAAGGGCATTCAAATGGTCATTGGATAGACATATGGACGATAAGGGAATAGTGTAGATGGGCTTTAGAGTGGTTTCACAGGTCGGCGCAACATCGAGGGCCGAAGGGCCTGTACTGCGCTGTAATGTTCTATGTTCAGGAACCCGGGTTCAATTCTCTTCTCCGGTGACTGCGCAGTCTGCACGTTCTCCCTTGGGTTTCCTCCGGGTGCTCCGGTTTCCTGACAGTCCAAAGATGTACAGGTTAGGTGGATTGGCCATGATCAATTGACCCTTAGTGTCCAAACGGGATTAGGGTGGAGGCGTAGGGTGCTCTTTCCAAGGGCCGGTGCAGACTCGATGGGCCGAATGGGCCTCCTGCACTGTAAATTCTACGATTCTGTGAACTAATCTGTGACTTACTGACTGGTGAACAGAGGGGGGGCTGAATGTTTTATTTACTTAATCATGGGTTCCCCATTCATCTTTCTACTGGTATTGTTTGCATGTTTTTTTCTCTGCTTTGTTTCTGTAAAAAAACAAGGGGCAGGTGCTTTGTTTGTGTAGGGGGAGCTGTCCACTAATCTAGCCTCGATCTGATTGAAAGGAACTAAAGGCGACTGATATGTCTCGGTGTTCAAGGAACAGTGGATCATTCAGTTTCGGGAGCTTTCTGCCATTCATCTCATAGTTTTTTTGAAATATAAATGTAAAGTACCCAATTCATTTTGTTTTCCAATTAAAGGCAATTTAACATGTCCAATCCACCTACCCTGCACATCTTTGGGTTGTGAGTGTGAGAGACACGGGGAGAATGTGCAAACTCCACATGCACAGTGTCCCGGGGCCGGGATCAAACCCAGGTGCTCGGCGGCATGAGGCAGCAGTGCTAACAACTGCGCAACCATGCCACCCCTTCTGCCATTCATAGTTGATGGGTATCTTCCCATGACTCTATTTTGTTGGTGCATGTGTGACTCAAAAATCCATTGATCTCAAAAAATTATTGGTTGAACTTTTTGTTGGAGTGTTTCACACTGCTACCACCCTTCTCCTTAATGGCCTGGCTGAATTTTACAGCTGTCTGCTTATCCTAGACTTTCCCATCAGATTTCTCTGAATCCTAAAAATCTCCGTCAAATCACCTCATAACCCTCTACGCCTTTTATATTCCATAGAATAAACGCTTATGTATGTAATCTCTACTTGTGATGTAACCATTAGATCTCATAACATTCTGGTGAATCTGCATTCTCCAAGGTCAGTGTACCCTGTTTTAAGATGCAGTGCCCAAAACTACACCGTACTCCAGATGTGGTCTAATTAGCCTCTGGGTAAGTTTGGGACGTACTATATTTTAATCATTTTTTATATGTGGACCTCTGGACCCGGCTTTTCACCATTCTTTCAATATCCATTGGATACAGGAGTGGTACTGTGAGACGGCTAGTATTATATACCACTTCTTGTGAAAGAGGAAACATATAAACCTGGAAACAGCAGACTAATATTGGTGTTGGGAAAGTTATTGGGGCCCATTTTAGAGCAAATAAACATTAATTTGGAAAGCCATTGATTACCCAAGGAGAGTCCGCATGAATTTAAGGTAACTTGTATTTGACTAATTTTATTAAATTCTTTGAGGATAACTGAGAAGGTTGATCAGAGTAGTGCAGTGGATGTTCTGTGCATACATACCGTTCAAAGTGACAGTGCCACACAGGTTTATGAAGAAAATGGATGACTAAAGAGGTAAGGGGGCAACATAAAATTAAAAGAAAAGGCATGGAAAAATACATTAAACAGATACTGGAAAAGATACAAAGAAAAATAAAGGATCACAAGCTATTAAAAAGGAAGTACGGAAAAAAACTTGCAAGAGATGCCAAAATGAACTCAATGAGTTTTAAATTATATTAGGAAAAAGAGGGTGATCAAGACCAATGTGTATCGCAAACACTGATAATAGCATTAATGTCAATGAAAGGATAATGGCAGACATTGAATACTTTGGGTCACTATTTACAGTAGAGGAAGTGGTCAGCATGCTTGAAACCCCCAAGGACTCAGAAACATTAATATAAACAAATCAGGAAGAGAATACTGACACTAAATATTAACAAATCCCCAAGACCAGATGGCTTCCATTCTGGAGTTTTGAAGGGTGTATTCTAGCTTTCCACTATTAGAAAGTACTCTGTCCTATCCTTTTTCTTTTTTTTTTATTAAATATTTTATTGAAAATTTTTGGTCAACCAACACAGTACATTGTGCATCCTTTACACAATATTATAACAACACAAATAACAATGACCTATTTTATAAACCAAAAAAAAAAATGAATAAATAATAAATAACAAAAATGAAAACTAGCCCTAATTGGCAACTGCCTTGTCACAAGTAACACTCTCCAAAAATATAATTTAACAGTCCAATATATAATTATCTGTAGCAACGACCTATACATACTATACAGTATATATTAACAACCCTGAGAGTCCTTCTGGTTCCTCCTCCCCCCCGATCCTGGGCTGCTGCTGCTGCCTTCTTTTTCCCATTCCGTCTATCTTTCTGCGAGGTATTCGACGAACGGTTGCCACCGCCTGGTGAACCCTTGAGCCGACCCCCTTAGGACGAACTTAATCCGCTCTAGCTTTATAAACCCCGCCATGTCATTTATCCAGGTCTCCACCCCCGGGGGCTTGGCTTCTTTCCACATTAGCAATATCCTGCGCCGGGCTACTAGGGACGCAAAGGCCAAAACATCGGCCTCTCTCGCCTCCTGCACTCCCGGCTCTTGTGCAACCCCAAATATAGCCAACCCCCAGCTTGGTTCGACCCGGACTCCTACTACTTTTGAAAGCACCTTCGTCACCCCCATCCAAAACCCCTGTAGTGCCGGGCATGACCAAAACATATGGGTATGATTCGCTGGGCTTCTCGAGCACCTCGCACACCTATCCTCCACCCCAAAAAATTTACTGAGCCGTGCTCCAGTCATATGTGCCCTGTGTAATACCTTAAACTGAATCAGGCTTAGCCTGGCACACGAGGACGACGAGTTTACCCTGCTTAGGGCATCTGCCCACAGCCCCTCCTCGATCTCCTCCCCCAGCTCTTCTTCCCATTTCCCTTTTAGTTCATCTACCATAGTCTCCCCTTCGTCCCTCATTTCCCTATATATATCTGACACCTTACCATCCCCCACCCATGTCTTTGAGATCACTCTGTCCTGCACCTCTTGTGTCGGGAGCTGCGGGAATTCCCTCACCTGTTGCCTCGCAAAAGCCCTCAATTGCATGTACCTGAATGCATTCCCTTTGGGCAACCCATATTTCTCGGTCAGCGCTCCCAGACTCGCGAACTTCCCATCCACAAACAGATCTTTCAGTTGCGTTATTCCTGCTCTTTGCCACATTCCATATCCCCCATCCATTCCCCCCGGGGGAAACCTATGGTTGTTTCTTATCGGGGACCCCCCCCAAGGCTCCAGTCTTTCCCCTATGCCGTCTCCACTGTCCCCAAATCTTCAGTGTAGCCACCACCACCGGGCTTGTGGTGTAGTTCCTCGGTGAGAACGGCAATGGGGCTGTCACCATAGCCTGTAGGCTAGTCCCCCTACAGGACGCCCTCTCTAATCTCTTCCACGCCGCTCCTCCTCCTCTCCCATCCACTTACTCACCATTGAAATATTAGCGGCCCAATAATACTCACTTAGGCTCGGTAGTGCCAGCCCCCCCCATCCCTGCTACGCTGTAAGAATCCCTTCCTCACTCTCGGGGTCTTCCCGGCCCACACAAAACCCATGATGCTCTTTTCAATCCTTTTAAAAAAAGCCTTCGTGATCACCACCGGGAGGCACTGAAACACAAAGAGGAATCTCGGGAGGACCACCATCTTAACCGCCTGCACCCTCCCTGCCATTGACAGGGATACCATATCCCATCTCTTGAAATCCTCCTCCATCTGTTCCACCAACCGTGTTAAATTTAACCTATGCAATGTGCCCCAATTCTTAGCTATCTGGATCCCCAGGTAACGAAAGTCCCTTGTTACCTTCCTCAACGGTAGGTCCTCTATTTCTCTACTCTGCTCCCCTGGATGCACCACAAACAACTCACTTTTCCCCATGTTCAATTTATACCCTGAAAAATCCCCAAACTCCCCAAGTATCCGCATTATTTCTGGCATCCCCTCCGCCGGGTCCGCCACGTATAGTAGCAAATCGTCCGCATACAAAGATACCCGGTGCTCTTCTCCTCCCCTAAGTACTCCCCTCCACTTCTTGGAACCCCTCAACGCTATCGCCAGGGGCTCAATCGCCAGTGCAAACAATAATGGGGACAGAGGGCATCCCTGCCTTGTCCCTCTATGGAGCCGAAAATATGCAGATCCCCGTCCATTCGTGACCACGCTCGCCACTGGGGCCCTATACAACAGCTGCACCCATCTAACATACCCCTCTCCAAAACCAAATCTCCTCAACACCTCCCACAAATAATCCCACTCCACTCTATCAAATGCTTTCTCGGCATCCATCGCCACTACTATCTCCGTTTCTCCCTCTGGTGGGGCCATCATCATTACCCCTAACAACCTCCGTATATTCGTGTTCAGCTGTCTCCCCTTCACAAACCCAGTTTGGTCCTCGTGGACCACCCCCGGGACACATTCCTCTATTCTCATTGCCATTACCTTGGCCAGGACCTTGGCATCTACATTTAGGAGGGAAATAGGTCTATAGGACCCGCATTGTAGCGGGTCCTTTTCCTTCTTTAAGAGAAGCGATATCGTTGCTTCAGACATAGTCGGGGGCAGTTGTCCCCTTTCCTTTGCCTCATTAAAGATCCTCGTCAGTACCGGGGCGAGCAAGTCCACATATTTTCTATAGAATTCGACTGGGAATCCATCCGGTCCCGGGGCCTTTCCCGCCTGCATGCTCCTAATTCCTTTCACCACTTCTTCTACCTCGATCTGTGCTCCCAGTCCACCCTTTCCTGCTCTTCCACCTTGGGAAATTCCAGCCGATCCAAGAAGCCCATCATTCTCTCCCTCCCATCCGGGGGTTGAGCTTCATATAATTTTTTATAAAATGTCTTGGAACACTCCATTCACTCTCTCCGCTCCCCGCTCCATCTCTCCTTTCTCATCCCTCACTCCCCCTATTTCCCTCGCTGCTCCCCTTTTCCTCAATTGGTGTGCCAGCAACCTGCTCGCCTTCTCCCCATATTCGTACTGTACACCCTGTGCCTTCCTCCATTGTGCCTCTGCAGTGCCTGTAGTCAGCAAGTCAAATTCTACATGTAACCTTTGCCTTTCCCTGTACAGTCCCTCCTCCGGTGCTTCCGCATATTGTCTGTCCACCCTCAAAAGTTCTTGCAGCAACCGCTCCCGTTCCTTACTCCCCTGCTTCCCTTTATGTGCCCTTATTGATATCAGCTCCCCTCTAACCACCACCTTCAACGCCTCCCAGACCACTCCCACCTGGACCTCCCCATTATCATTGAGTTCCAAGTACTTTTCAATGCACCCCCTCACCCTTAGACACACCCCCTCATCTGCCATTAGTCCCATGTCCATTCTCCAGGGTGGGCGCCCTCCTGTTTCCTCCCCTATCTCCAAGTCCACCCAGTGTGGAGCGTGATCCGAAATGGCTATAGCCGTATACTCCGTTCCCCTCACCTTCGGGATCAATGCCCTACCCAGCACAAAAAAGTCTATTCGCGAGTAGACTCTTATGGACATAGGAGAAAAACGAGAACTCCTTACTCCTAGGTCTGCTAAATCTCCACTGGTCTACACCTCCCATCTGCTCCATAAAATCTTTAAGTACCTTGGCTGCTGCCGGCCTCCTTCCAGTCCTGGACTTCGACCTATCCAGCCCTGGTTCCAACACCGTATTAAAATCTCCCCCCATTATCAGCTTTCCCATCTCTAGGTCCGGAATGCGTCCTAGCATCCGCCTCATAAAATTGGCATCATCCCAGTTCGGGGCATATACGTTTACCAAAACCACCGTCTCCCCCTGTAGTTTGCCACTCACCATCACGTATCTGCCCCCGTTATCCGCCACTATAGTCTTTGCCTCGAACATTACCCGCTTCCCCACTAATATAGCCACCCCCCTGTTTTTCGCATCTACCCCCGAATGGAACACCTGCCCCACCCATCCTTTGCATAGCCTAACCTGGTCTATCAGTTTCAGGTGCGTTTCCTGTAACATAACCACATCTGCCTTAAGTTTCTTAAGGTGTGCGAGTACCCGTGCCCTCTTTATCGGCCCGTTCAGCCCTCTCACGTTCCACGTGATCAGCCGAGTTGGGGGGCTTCCTACCCCCCCCCCCCTTGTCGATTAGCCATCACCTTTATCCAGCTCCTCACCCGGTTCCCACGCAGCTGTATCTCCCCCAGGCGGTGCCCCCCCGCCCATCCTCTCCCATACCAGCTCCCCCCTCTCCCCAGCAGCAGCAACCCAGTAATTCCCCCCTCCCACCCCCCCCCGCTAGATCCCCCGCTAGCGTAATTACTCCCCCCATGTTGCTCCCAGAAGTCAGCAAACTCTGGCTGACCTCGGCTTCCCCCCGTGACCTCGGCTCGCACCGTGCGACGCCCCCTCCTTCCTGCTTCTCTATTCCCGCCATGATTATCATAGCGCGGGAACCAAGCCCGCGCTTCTCCCTTGGCCCCGCCCCCGATGGCCAACGCCCCATCTCCTCCACCTCCCCTCCTCCCCCCATCACCACCTGTGGGAGAGAGAAAAGTTACCACATCGCAGGATTAGTACATAAAACCCCTCTTTGCCCCCCACATTCGCCCCACCACTTTGTTCGAACGTTCTTTTTAATAACCCGCTCATTCCAGTTTTTCTTCCACAATAAAAGTCCACGCTTCATCCGCCGTCTCAAAGTAGTGGTGCCTCCCTCGATATGTGACCCACAGTCTTGCCGGTTGCAGCATTCCAAATTTTATCTTTTTATGAAGCACCGCCTTGGCCCGATTAAAGCTCGCCCTCCTTCTCGCCACCTCCGCACTCCAGTCTTGATAAACGCGGATCACCGCGTTCTCCCATTTACTGCTCCGAGTTTTCTTCGCCCATCTAAGGACCATTTCTCTATCCTTAAAACGGAGGAATCTCACCACTATGGCTCTGGGAATTTCTCCTGCTCTCGGTCCTCGCGCCATCACTCGGTATGCTCCCTCCACCTCCAACGGACCCGCCGGGGCCTCCGCTCCCATTAACGAGTGCAGCATCGTGCTCACATATGCCCCGACGTCCGCTCCCTCCACACCTTCAGGAAGACCAAGAATCCTCAGGTTGTTCCTCCTTGCGTTGTTTTCCAGTGCCTCCAACCTTTCCACACATCGTTTCTGATGTGCCTCCTGCGTCTCCGTCTTCACCACCAGGCCCTGTATATCGTCCTCATTCTCGGCTGCCTTTGCCTTCACGACCCGAAGCTCCCGCTCCTGGGTCTTTTGTTCCTCCTTTAGCCCTTCGATCGCCTGTAGTATCGGGGCCAACAGCTCTTTCTTCATTTCCTTTTTTATCTCTTCCACACAGCATTTCAAGAACTCTTGTTGTTCAGGGCCCCATGTTAAACTGCCACCTTCCGACGCCATCTTGGTTTTTGCTTGCCTTCCTTGCCGCTGTTCTAAAGGATCCACTGCAATCTGGCCACTCTCTCCTTTTTCCATCCGTATCCAGGGGGGATTCCCTTCTGGTTTACCGCACAGTGTTTTTAGCCGTCAAAATTGCCGTTGGGGCTCCTATCAAGAGCCCAAAAGTCCGTTTCACAGGGAGCTGCCGAAACGTGCGACTCAGCTGGTCATCGCCGCACCCGGAAGTCCCTATCCTTTTTCAATGGGTAACCTCTTCAGTAATTTGTCTTCAATTTCATGAATTTCAACTTTATCAATGGTTTATAAATGACTTTTGGAAGTCCAGGAATAATGTCATAGACATTCTCCTGTCCACTGCTTTAATCAACAAATTAATTCCGCAACCTCTGATATGGTTCCAAATCCATGCTGGCACTCTTTCATCTGGAAATGTTCCTGGGTTTAGGCAGCCCTCCTTTAATTGTAAACAATTCAAGAACTTCAGCTTCTGATTCATGCTCATGGTTGCAAAAGCAATGGTGCAGGCTCCTGTTAAAAATTCCTTTCCTGAAAGTCAGTGTTTCATTTGGAGGAATTGTTGCTGAATTGTAAGCTGGATTTTGTGCGTATATGGTTTTCATGTTTACCATGTCACTGGAACTCTTCTGGCTAATCTCCCCAATGGCAAAGTGCATTAAATCATCTTTATGATTACAGTTAAAACAAGACAACAGATGCAATTCATGTACTCTAATTGAATTGCCACTTGTTTGCACTACATTCCTGTTGGGCCTTCCCCTATAAGGAAGGGAGCACTTAGATTATCCGCTCTGGTGGTGATATTCACTGCTTTATATCAGCAGTGATGTGGAGATGCCGGCGTTGGACTGGGGTGAGCACAGTAGGAAGTTTTACAACACCAGGTTAAAGTCCAACAGGTTTGTTTCTATGTCACTAGCTTTCGGAGCGCTGCTCCTTCATCAGGTGAATGAAGAGGTATGTTCCAGAAACATATATATAGACAGATTCAAAGCTGCCAGACAATGCTTGGAATGCGAGCATTAGCAGGTGATTAAATCTTTACAGGTATATCAGCAGGTAATGGTTATATTTGAAGTTCTAATTGGAGCATGTAAACAATTGAATACAGCCATGGGACAGTGATTGGTGAGGGGGTGTCACCACACCAGTTAACACTGGCTGTCAAGTGGTACTAAATAACTTCATTCTGGGTCTCTAACTAAAGCTTGTGAATTTTGGTAAGAGATATTTCTGAGTAAGTGGAACCCTCCAGTGGGATTTACTCTAGCTATCAGCAAAATACACTTCCGGGGTCCCAAGTTCGATTCCTGGCTTGGGTCACTGTCTGTGCGGAGTCTGCACATTCTCCCTGTGTCTGTGTGGGTTTCCTTCGGGTGCTCCGGTTCCCTCCCACAAGTCCCGAAAGACGTGCTGTTAGATAATTTGGACATTCTGAATTATCCCTGTGTACCCGGAATGTGGCGTCCAGGGGCTTTTAACAGTAACTTCATTGCAGTGTTAATGTAAGCCTACTTGTGACAATAAGGATTATATTATTATGTGCATGAAAGCAAGCTCCAAAGGAAACTTAAAGAACAACTAGTTAAGGAAACCAGAGAAATGAAGAGAAGTTTCCAAGAAGTCTGAAGGTAAAGGAACAGAGGACCCAGGGACTAGAACAGGACACTATTCAGTAAAGCCACAGATAAAGCTGAAAAGAAGTTGGCTCATGAGGCCAGAAAGCTATTGAAGTAGCTGTAAGGTTATTAACAGATTCTGAGACATTACCTGAAAGGAGTTGGAAAATCTGGAGCTCGATTCCTTAGCAAAACAGTGAAGTGAAAGCTATGTTTGAATGGATAGTTGGAAACCTGGAGCTTGACTCACAGCTGATGGAAAGCATAGTTTGAAAAATTTTAAAGCGTGCCTTTTTGGGAGTGGAGCACTAATTTGACAATCATCTGAGTGGAATTTGAGAAAATTCACAGAAGATTGTTGAGTGGCATCGGCCATTCGGTTTCAGAGTGGGGTGTTATCTGTGAAAACTGTATATGCTCATGAACCTGAGGGGGTGGGGAGAAAAAGAGAGTAAAGGAGTTAATAATCAAACTTTCGCGTTGGATTATCCGTCGGCAAGATCCGCTGAATCACCGGCAGCGCACTCACACCCGCGGATTTCCAGACTGCGCGGGAGTGCCCATAATGGGAAACCCTATTGGCTGGCTGCCGGGAAGGAGGATCCCGCTGCTCGCACCGGAAAACAGGTGCGACGGGACGGAGAAACCCTTCAAGTCTAATAAATAAATGCCTTGTTTCTTGTTAAAAACAAATTAGCAGTTCTATGACTCTTCCTCCATGTTTTATTTTTAAAAGTAAAAGTTACGATCTTTTGAGCCAGGGTTCCATTCTGGAATCTTTCCCTCCAGTAGGAACACCAACTGGGGTGGTAACAAGACAAGCTGTGGCTGTATACGTAAAAACGAAGAAAATAGGAGAACGCCATTTGGCCCTTCGAGTCTTCTCCGCCATTCAATCATGGCTGATCCCCATTCTCCTGCCTTCTCCCCATAACCCCTGATCCCCTTATTAATCAAGAACCTATCTCTCTCTGTCTTAAAGATACTCAAGTGATTTGGCCTCCACAACCTTCTGCGGCAATGAGTTCCACAGATTCAGCACCCTCTGGCTAATGAAATTCCTCCTCATCTCTGTTTAAAAGGATCGACCCGTTAGTCTGAGATTGTGTCCTCTGGTTCTGTTTTTCCCACAAGTGGAAACATCCTCTCCATGTCCACTCTATCCTGTCCTCGCAGTTTCCTGCAAGTTTCAATAAGATCCCCCCTCATCCTTCTAAACTCCAACGAGTACAGACCCAGAGTTCCTCATACGTCAAGCTGTTCATTCCAGGGATCATACTTGTGAACCTCCTCTGCCAAGGCCAGCACACCTTTCCTTAGATACAGGGCCCAAAACTGCTCACAATACTCCAAATGGGGTCTGAACAGAGTCTTGTACAGCCTCAGAAGTACATCTCTGGTCTTGTGTTCTAGCCCTCTTGACATGAATGCGAACAATGCATTTGCTTCCTAACTGCCGATTGTACCTACACATTAACCTTAAGAGAATCATGAACAAGGACTCCCAAGTCCGTTTGTGCTTCTGATTTCCCCAGCAATTCCCCATTTAGAAAATAGTCTGCCTAAATTCCTCCTTCCAAAGTGTATAACATCACACTTTTCCATATTGTATTTCATCTGCCACTTCATTGCCACACTCCTAGCCTGTCCAAATCCTTCTGCAGCACCCTTGCTCCCTCAATACTACCTATCCCTCTACAAATCTTTGTATCATCTGCAAACTTAGCAACAGTGGAATGGCAATCGAACCTGGGACCCTGCAGCTGTTGAACAACAGTGCTAAAGCAGCACTTCCTGCCCTAAAGGTGTCCTGGTTGCTAAGCAATGACTTTTGATTTCTCCAAGCTTGTCTACTTGTAACGCTCTCACCCTCTCTAAGCACAATAGAGGCACTGTTTGAACTGACCAGAACCCTCACATTTGTCTATCGTTATTCTAACTAGAATTTGACTCCTCTTGCACAGAGCCACTAAATTAAACCCACTTAAATGCATAACTTATTTCCCTTAAAACTACCTGTGTTTTCCTGACAGTCTTGTTTGCCAGCTTCCTGATTTTCTAGAAGCTCACTTTGAGAAGAGTCACATAAAGATACCAAAAACACACGATACAATATAAAAGGTACAATTTTAAAGGAGTGCAGAGAGACCTGGAGATGTGTGCATAAATATTTGAAGGTGAAAACACAGCAGACAATGACACATGGGATCCTTTATATTCCTTTATGGCATGTGAGTCTCGTCGATGCCAGTATTTGAACTTCTGGATCTGTTCTGTGTTTGTCCCATTTAGCAAGGTGATAGTGACACACAGCAAAGTGAATTAGTATCCACAGGGACTGTGGGTGGAGTGTCATTTGTACCAATGCAGTCTTGGACACCTGTTACAGACAGGTTGGTCAGGGAGAGGTCAATAGGTTTTATTCCTCACCTATTACAGGCCAAGTTTGGCAAATATGTCCATCAGGATGCGGCCAGCTTGGTCACCAGTGGTGCTACCTAACCACTCTTGGTGATAAAGATTGAAGTCTTCCACCCTGAGTACATGCCATGCCCTTGCTAGCCTCAATGCTTCTTCCAAGTGGTGATCAATATGGGGAAGGACTGAGGGAGGGTGATATGTGAAATCAGCAGACGGTTTCTTGCCTGTGCACACCCAGGGCCACTTGCTCCTGACCAAATACTATTGTGCTGCCACTTCTGGTGGCTCTCTTTGCTGTTTGGATAGGACATATTCAGGGCTGGTGATGGAGGTGCCTGGGCATTGACTAATATATGATTTGGTGAGTATCACTATGTCAGACTGTTGATTGACTCGACTGAAGGGCTACTCAATTTTGGCACAAGTCCCCAGATGTTACTGAGGAAGAGTTTGTGGAGTAAACTGAGTGGGTTTGACTTTGTTTCTGGTGCCGAGGTTGATGTCGGGAGGTTTTGGCTGGGAATTGAATGTGTCCTCGCAAGGAATAATTGCTGGGATTTGTGGAAGAGCTTGGTGATGGAGTAACTATTCTTCAAATGAGCCAGTACAGATTTAGGCCTACTTCTCTCCTGTACTATACTAATTCTCTGATTACCAATTTTGTGTCCCACTGATTTGCTTCCTGGTGCTGTATGCAGTAAAGGCAATTAATGGATTGCATTACTTAATTTTATAATAATCTTTATTGTCACAAGTAGGCTTACATTAACACTGCAATGAAGTTACTGTGAAAATCCCCTAGTCACCACATTCCGGCGCCTGTTCGGGTACACGCAGGGAAAATTCAGAATGTCCAAATCACCTAACAGCACATCTTTCGGGACTTGTGGGAGGAAACCGGAGCACCTGGAGGAAACCCACGCAGACACAGGGAGAACGCGCAGACTCCGCACAGACAGTGACCCAAGCAGGAATTGAACCTGGGACCCTGGTGCTGTGAAGCAACAGTGCTTGCTACTGTGCTGAATAGATGAGCAGGATTGAATGAAAGAAGCCGGGAGTGGTGGGGGGGGTAATGGCAGGGAGACTTGAAGTTACTGTGGCAATGGTAAGGGAAGCCAGTGCAGTAATAAGACGAGAGTGGAATCGGGTGCGTCAAGTCCCACTTTTTGTTCAATGGTGGAAGATGGACTGCTGAATTGGTTCAGTGGTGAGGGGAAATAGCCCACCGTGTCACAGTGGATACTTTTTGTGACTTTGTTCAGGGCTGTTTAAATGCTACAACAGGGATGCAGTAGTATGTCGAATAATAAAATGCTGAAAGACGTGCTGTTAGATAATTTGGACATTCTGAATTCTCCCTCAGTGTACCGAACAGGAGCTGGAGTGTGGCAACTAGGGGATTTTCACAGTAACTTCATTGCATTGTTAATGTAAGCCTACTTGTGACACTAATAAAGATTATTATTATGAATAAATAAGTTGCATAGGAGCCAGGTGATTAAACACCGGGTAGGAAAACCTCACCTGTGTGTTGAGCTAAAAGCTGTTCGAGAGTCTGAAAGATTACATGGAGTGACATTTCCGTTGGAGAGCTTTCATCTCTCAAGCTTGCCAGATTAGTCTATGTTTTAACAGGTTGCTCGAGTACTTTGCAGCAATGTCTCAGTAAACTAGCACTCAACTTCATTATAGTTTTCATTTATTGAACAGTGCACATACAGGTTGGCATGTGCAGATGAAAAGGTTAATGCTTGAAGGGTGTGTAGGAAATTCTAAAATGTGATGTACCACTTGCAGGACAGACCAAGAGGCTTGTGGCTTATTTTTTTGTTTGCTGAGTTGTAAGTGCTGGACTGCTGAATTGGCCTCTTTTTTTTTTTTTTTGATACTGATAGCAATTCAGGGCTACCTTTTTGAAGTGGAAGTACATTTGTGGATCATATTTAGTTATGTGCATGAGGCTCCACCTTTTGGATGGATGGGATTGATTGAGGCTCTGGATCCCTTGTGTATCAAATATAATATTATCATCTATTGTATTTACATCAGCTCTGAGTTATCTACTTAGTCCCTTTCCTTTGTCTCTGCCAATATTTATCAACTTTCACTCAAATCTAATATTGATTTTGCTTCCAATACTGTTCCATGTAGAGCATTCTATGTTCTAACACTGCACTTCTTTCTGAGACAGCTTGCATTTATACACACCAGTTACCAAATGACTTTTTAAAATTGCAAACAAAACAGGCTTTTGGCCCAACTTGACCCTATTTATCCTGATGAGCAGGATCCCTAACTCCCATGTGCTCACTAGATCCAATTTCCCTTTATTTCCTGTCAGTCATATAACCCATTCTTAAATGTAAACGTTCTCTACATCAGTCCCTAACTTGGGAGAAGGAACAAGAAAAGAGTGGGGAACCATGACCTAACCTTTTCACTGTGGACATTCTAAGCTGATCACATAGTGGTCTGAATTGATTGGACTTTTCGTTTTCTGCCCAGTAGCCTTCCTTCGGTCTGAAGATTAAATATAGACTGGTTCACGAATGAAGTATTCAGGGTTTTTTGTTTTGTTTTAGGTTGTTTAGCTGTTTCGAAGTTAAGGTTGTTTTATTGTCCTTTTTGATGAAAGGGTATTAGTGTTGCCCATGTTTGTCCTAAATCCTGCTTATCTATTGCATCATGGTGCTGGGTGGCTGTAGGTATTAAAATGAACCTACGTTGCAGTGCAGTAATAATTCTACAGTTGGTGGAATTCTTTCCTTGTTTGAAAGGATAAACATTTACTTGCAGGCTATGGCTCGTGGTGGTTCAAAGAAATCTCAAGGTGGTAAGAGAAAACTAAAAGTGATGCCACCACCACTGCCAGTGTGGGACAAGAGGCAGGCTTACATGGAGCTCCTGTACTGGGACGAACTCATTCGCAGTGGCAGGCGCCTGTACCCTCAGGACTACTATAGGTAAATGCTAGGCTTCACAGGTTGCCAATTCAGAGTTTCATGATCAGCTGTTTAAAGCATATTGAAACTTGGAGGGAGGGGTCATGGGTGTCATATTGCTCTCAGTCCACTGTCCCCATGGTGAGTCTTCATTGAAGTGTGGCTTTTGAGGTACTATTGCAACTTCTTTTGCGCCCTTGGGATATTGTCTGCATGTTGCAGGAGATGTGATGATTACGTTGATACTTGCAGCCCCTTGCGTTTCGGGCTGAAGAGTCTGCGTGGTGTATTAAATGGCTCTACTTCCAACAACCGTATAATCCCAAATCTGTTAATTCTCCTCTTGACTGAGATCATGACTAGTCAGGAAGCTCCTTTTTGGATCTGACAGGAACTACTTTGGCCTCTTGATCTTGGGGCACATGGCTCTCTAAAGGTTCCCATGCCCATATCAAATATTCACTTGCCTCGATGGTAAAATACACTGTTTCACATCAAGCTCACTTCATTGTATTTATTGTTTTCAGTAGTTGTCCGGCTCTGATGTTTGCAGAGTTTCTTTGTGACTCCCAAGTTTATATTCTGAATTCAAGTTTATATTCTGAATTCATAAGTTAACTCAACATTGCAAGTATTTGTTTTAATATGTTAGTGTAAACTTACCATGTATTTTGTTAAAAGCTGCATGGTAGCAGGCCCAGTCAAATACTTCCAGTTTTCCACAATGCTGCGCAGGCAAACTGGACGAACTGTTAATGTCGGGCATTGCAAGTGTAAGTATTAAAACTGCATGGACTCTGGAATAATATATAAAACGTATTGGATGAAAATTGAAGCACGCTTTAATGAAGGATCATCACTCCTATTTATTATAGGTGTAGCTAGTTATTGCTGGACTTGAAATGGTATCACTGAAACTGGAGTCTGGTATTCTCTCATGTCTTGATGGGGTCCCCCTTATTTGGTGAGACTGTTATATGTGCCACTAGTCAAACCTGAATGAGGAGGATGAGATAGGACATGCAGTGATGAGTAAAGTTTGTGACAATTTTTGCTGTTATACTGAGATTTCCTAGAACATATTGTTGAGTTGCTCCAAGTCAGAGGAAATGGCTGTGCTGTACTTGGAAGGAGCTACTGGCATGTTTATTTGGCTAGCTGCAGCCCAAGCTTTTGAAATCAATGAAATGTATTTTGGACCACTTAACTTTGGCTACATGAATTGATCCTCAGATTTCCATCGCTGAAGTGGGCTTTGCAGATGCTTTGATTCCCATTTGCAAAATTCTTAAGACTTGAAATATTGTGATTTGTCACTCCTGTTGTCTTTTCTCTGAGTAGCCCAGGAACTATGTAGATTTATGTCATGTGGGTGGTAAGATGTGATAATAGATACGTAGATTAGTAACATTTTGTTCAACATTATTGATGATTGTACTGATCAAGCAAGTCAGCTGTAAAATAGGCGGTGGTTCAATTCATCCAAACTAGAAGTCTGAATAGTTTGCCTTAAGTTTCCAGTATAAGTTTAATCTTGCTGCTTTACAGTGAGGTGGATCATAGGATTTACACTGGAGCTGCAGTTGAATATAGACACTAACTGAATACTAAACCTTTTTGTAAGATGCTGATTGAGAAGAGATGTGGGTTCTTATAGTCTTTTCAATTATAGGTACGAGGAGCTGCGCCTGTGGTACGACTGTCTGTGTTTTGAGGAAGGGCTGAAATCTTATCATCTGAGGACATTTGAAAAACATCCCAAAGCACCAAAGAAATCGAGTAAGAAGCCAAAGAAACCCTCCAAGGTAGAGCGGGTGGAGGCTAAGACCACAATGGTAAGTGTAGTGGTATGGGAAAAGGAGATTTCTTTTATCCTTGAGGCCTATGGCTATCTTAAATGTGTTTTTCTGACTAAAGGAGTAATTTGTGGTTGTTTGGATGCTACAAACTTTTTTAAAATTCAAATCCCCACTTCATTTTGGAAAAACTGATTAATTCACATTTCATTTAACAAAACATGCTGTCCAGCTCAGCTGTAAACCTGGTTACTCAGCAGATGCATAAGATACATATACATAAATAACGGTAGCAACACCGTTAATAAAGGGCAACATGGTAGCACAAGTGGATAGCACTGTGGCTTCACAGCGCCAGGGTCCCAGGTTCGATTCCCTGCCGGGTCACTGTCTGTGCGGAGTCTGCTCGTTCTCAACCTCCTTTTTAATAGGTGGCAAACAGATCAGTCTTGGTGACTTACAGAAGTGCATCTGATGAATTGTATAGGATGTGACCATAAGACGTAGGAACAGAAGTAAGCCATTTGGCCCATCGAATCTGCTCTGCCATTCGATGAGATTGTGGCTGATCTGATATGTTACTAAACTCTACTTCCCTGTCGTATCCCCATAACTCTTGATTCCCTTACTCATACGGTTATCCTCCTGTTTATCCCAATTTGACAAAAATTAAGATGTCTAAATCTGACTATCTGTCCAATGTGTTTGACGCCTGTCTTGTTCCCTTCTCTTATCCTCTGTAATAGATCCTGTGAGTTTGAGAGGATCAATTCTTCATTGGCTGCACTGCACACTAGAATGATTGATTTCTGAAGGAATAAGAAATCTACTTTCATATTTTAGAACAATATGATCATTACTTTTTTTTAAAAAAAATGTATTTTTATTACAAACATGTATCAAAGCAGGTTGCAGCCAATAACCACCCCGGGAAACATACTTCCCAACAACCAACTCTACAGTCTGTGCAGATCCTCAAACACAGTCACAAACATCCCCCACTTTTTCTCAAACTCCCCTGCTGAGCCCCTTAACTCACACTTTATGTTCTCCAACTGCAGGAAGTCGGACAGGTCACCCAACCAAGCCGCAATCCCCCTGGTGGCGATGCCGACTGGCACTCCAGCAAAATTCGCCGCCGTGCAATCAGAGAGACGAAGGCCACGACATCGGCCTTCCTCTCCTTGAGCTCTGGCTTCTCTGAAACCCCAAATATCGCCACCAAAGGGTCAGGGCCCCCCTCCTCCTCCGCTATCCTGGCTAGGACCGCAACACTCCCGCCCAGAATCTTACCAATTTTTCAAAACCTCAAAACATGTGCGCGTGATTCGCCCACACCTCTCACACTCAACTGCTATCCCCTGAAAGAACCCACTCATTCTTGCCCGAGTTATATGTACCCTGTGCACCATCTCAAATTGTATCAGGCTCATCCTTGCCCAAGAGGAGGTCCTGTTTACCCTTCGGAGTGCCTCACTCCATACTCTCCAATTGATTTGCCCTCCCATTTCTCCTTCATCTTCACCACCCGCTCACCTGTCTGCTCCCCCAGCTACTTGTACATATCCCCAATTCTTCCCTCCCCTTCCACGTCTGGAAGCAGCAGTCATTCCAGCAGGGTCTATCCCGGCAACCTAGGGAACCCCCTCCAGACCTTTGGCGCAAAGTCCCTAACCTGCAGATACCTGAACTCACTACCCCTCGGCAGATCTATCCTCTCCCTTCTCCAGACTGACAAACCCTATGTTTGAGGATGGGATCTAGGTTAGCAGTGACCTATGGTCAAGTAATTTGGTGGTCTCTGTCTAGATTCACAAAAGCTGCATCCTCAGTTGGATGTGACTGATGAACATGGGAGTCACACCCAGCAGGATTTATATCCTTCAGAACAAGATGTTTGCAATCATTACTGATAGTTGCAAGTGTTTGTAATCTGGACCAGGCATAAAGTGAGGTACATCCATTCAGCTTCCTTTTGAAATGTGTATTTTCTTCTTAATAACTGAATTGGAAAGGGGAAACTTGAATTTAAAATGTTGTTTCTTCCAGCGTCCCATGCGTATATTTGTGAATGATGACCGGCATGTGATGGCAAAACATGCTGCCATCTACCCAACTCAAGAAGAACTGGAAGCTGTTCAGAATATGGTGTCCCACACAGAGAGGGCACTGAAAGCAGTTTCTGACTGGTTGGATGAGCAAGAAAAGGCCAGTATTAAAACCGAGGTTCCTGAAGTGACTGAGGCACCAACACCAGAAGGAGAGAATAAGGAGGGGTATGTAGAATTAATGTAGTAAAATAAGAAATGAATAACCTGCATTGTGGAAAGGTTTGGGCACTGTGATTTATAAGTTGGAGGATGAACAGTGTCTACTTTAAGTTGTTGAGAAATAAACACAACAATGGGATATCTAGCCCATTGGGCTGCTCTGCCTTTAAATAAGGTAACGACTGACCTGATTGTGGCAATAACTCACATTTTCCTGCCCGTCTTCTATAACCCTTGACTCCCTTATCCTTCGCTGCTCCCTCTGGAGGAGAATTCCAAAGACAAACACCGATCAATAAATTTTTCCTCATCTTCATCTTGTGCAGTAAACATTTATGTGGCACCTTATTGAATGTCTTTTGGCAACATCTACTGGTTATTCTTTATCCGCCCTGCTTGTTACATCCTCGAAAAATTCTAATAAATGTGGCGTGTGATTTCCCTTTCACAAAACCATGTTGACTACCTCATGGTATTGTGTTTTTCTGAATGTTCTGCTACCTCAATAATCAATTCTAGCGTTTTCCCAATGACTGGTGTTAGGCCATCTAGGTTCCTGCTTTCTGCCTGTCTCCTTTTTAGTAGTGGCGTTATAATAGCGGTTTTCTAATCTGCTGGGACCTTTCAAGAATCTTGGGAATTTTGGCAAATTACAACCGATGTATCCACTATCTTTGCAGCCATTTCCTTTAAAACTCTAGGGTGCAGGCCATTGGGTCGAAGGGACAGGTCAGTTTTTATAGTCCTATTAGTTTTTCATAGTGTTCGTTTTAAGTTCCTCCCTCCCTTTTACCTCTTTAATTTTCTTCTATTCTTTGGTTGCTTCTGGCATATTTTAGAACATAGAACGATACAGCGCAGTACAGGCCCTTCGGCCCACGATGTTGCACCGAAACAAAAGCCATCTAACCTACACTATGCCATTATCATCCATATGTTTATCCAATAAACTTTTAAATGCCCTCAATGTTGGCGAGTTCACTACTGTAGCAGGTAGGGCATTTTGCCGTGAGAGCAGATAGAAAATACTTCTAATTTCCTTATTACCATTATTGATCGCCCAGGATACCAAGGGACCAATGCTCACAACCTTTCATTTCCTTTCTATATACTTGTAGAAGCTTTTATTGTCTCATTTTATATTTCTTGCTAGTTTTCTGTCATACTTAAATTTCTTATTATTCTTTTAGCCATCCTTTACTGTTTCTAAAACTTTCCCAGTCCTCTGGCCTATCACTACTGTTTGTAATATTGCACTTCCAATTTGATACCATTCTTAACTCCTTTAGTGAATCAAGGATGGTGAACTCTTCTCATATGGTATTTCTTTCTCTCTGGAATATAGCTTGAGAGTTATGAAATATATCCTTAAATGTCTGCCAGTGCTTCTCTACTGTATTCCGTTTTAACCTATTTTCCCAGTGCACTTTAGCCAACTTTGCCATCAGACCGTTGTAATTGCCTTTATTTGAGTTTTAAGACTCTAGTTTAAGAACCACAGTTCTCGCCCTCAAACTGAACGTGCGATCACTCATTACCAGATCTAAAGTAACCCGTCTTCTGGTTGGTTCCAGACCGTTTTGTTGTAAGAATCCCAAATGAACTCATCTTCCAGGCTACCTTTGCCAGTTTGATTTGTGTATTCTATACAAAAAGGGACAATTAGAATGTGCAAACTCCACAAGGCAGTGACCCGGGGCCAGGATCGAACCCGGGTCCTCTGCACCATGAGGCACCAGTGCTAACCATTGAGCCACCATGCCGCCCATTTGGGTGATGATATGTTACCTGTGTACAGAATGTTTAAATTTAAGAATGACACAAGGTTGAAGGAAGCCATTATACCATGCCATTACCTGGCAGAGTTATCCTGGCTTGTAATGACTTTCCTTTTTGTTTTGGATGGGTGTAAGATTTGCAGTCTCTCAGTCTTGTCATCAGCCCCATACTCAATGTTTGGAAGAATGTGGTTAGAGTCTTTGCAGTTGACAGTTTTGCTTTTTACGGTAATACATCCCATCTGGACTTGGTGATTTCTCAACTGAGTACAGCCAGTCTTTTAAGTACTGTTATCCATTTTTAATCCTGTCCTATATTGTTACATTTTTAAAATCTGCGACATTGTAAGCATACTGGTAAAGGTAGATGTGTAAAGTATTCATTTAGGACCAGTCATGCCCACTGACTGTCTCCGCAAGAAGCTCTTGATTTTGGCTCCTAATTGGTCCCACCATTTACTGTTTATATGAAATGTTGACCTCCTGCTGTTATTGCCCATTCCCAAAAACGGTAGCAAGTATCCCCAAAACTCTGAGGCAGGAAGCTGGCACCAGAGTATATGATTAATCTGAATCGGTAAGCTGCAATTCCAGCAAAATGGACTAAATGATTCACTCAAGTGGCCCTTTTATAAAATTACTACATTGTTTAAGTGCATCACGTTTAGATCAATAAAGATAGACAATTTAATTTAGTCACAAATTTGAGCCTCAGGCTTTTAAAATTATGACTCTGAATAAATTCTAATGTATTGGTAACACTGCTGCCATATTAGATATATTTCTGTTCTCAGCAAACATTTCAATACCTGTGAAATTTTATGTGGTGAGAGGAACGAAAAGTTTAGTGGCTTAAATGTGTGTTTGCTTTGAGGGAGGGGGTGCTTGTGGTCGACCCTATTCTGGACTCCAGTGCTATGTTAAAACTGCTGAAAAAATTGAAATGTCTATGTGTACTCACCTGAAAGGGTAGTTAAGACTGAGCTGAAGCATGGATGGCACCACCAGTTACGTACATTTGTATGGTGACTTGTTTTTCTTTTTCTTTCACAGAACGGAAGACCATGACAACTTTACCATGTATGCCATTTTTTAAATAATTGAATTGGTAGATTGTGCACAGAAGCAAAAACTCTTATGACAAACATTAGCTCACGAGATAAATCTTGTATCATAATGCAGCTACTATCACAAATGTAGACTTTCAAATTCTATGCACGACAATTTGATTCATTGTTTTCTAACCTGATGCCTCCATATTGCTTGCATACTTAAACTGTGTCTTTAAAGGAAAGGTAAAAGCTGGGCAATTATTTGCTGTTCAGAATACTTTTTAAGGAAAACTTTAACCAATAGACTCTGCAGGTCAATGTTTATTGTATTATTATGCCACTTTCATTAACCTCACAATATTGAAATATCTTTTTTTTTAAAAGCCCTTGTTCCTCTTCAAGTGGCCAATGCCTATCCTCAACAATTTGAGGGCGGCACAGTGGTTAGCGCAGCTGCCTCACGCCGCCAGGGACCCGGGTTCAAATCCCGCCTTGTGTGACTGTTTGTGTGGTGTCTGCACTTTCTGCCCGTGTCTGCGTGGGTTTCCTCCGGGTGCTCCGGTTTCCTCCCAAAGTCCAAAGATGTGCCGGTTAGGTGGATTGGCCATGCTAAATTGTCCCATAATGTCCAAAACATTAGGTGGCGTTACGGGGACAGGGTGGAAGCGTGGGCTTAAGTGGGGTGCTCTTTCCAAGGGTGGTGCAGACACGAGGGGGCCAAATGGCCTCCTTCTGCACTAAATTCTATGATTCTATAATGTCCAAAGATATGCGGGTTAGGGTGGGGGAGTGGGCCTGGGTGGGGTTCTCTCAGTGCAGACTAGATGGTTCAAAGGCCTCCTGCACTGTAGGAATTCTGTGATCTAGATTTGTCTTACAGTTGAGATATTACAAAGAAGCCCTACCTCGCCCCTCTCTCCAGTGGACATAAGATTTCATGGCATTGTTTTGGAGAAGAGTAGGGGAGTTATCCCTTGTGTCCTGCCCAATATTTATCTATCAATTAGCACCGCTGGGATATTCTGTTTCCACTAGTTGATAAGTCAATGACTGGGGGGGGGTGTCACAGTTTCAAGATGGTCAGCAAGAGAGCTCGGAGTGAGATGAGGAGAATCTTCTTTATTCAGAGAGTTGTTGGGGTTTGGAATGCACTGTCTGGGGGAATGGTGGAGGCGGATTCCATTGGAGGTTTCAAAAGAGAGCTGGATATATAATTGAAAGTGCTGAGTTTAGAGCGCTACGGAGAAAGGGCTGGGGAATGGGACTAGCCTGGGAGACCGTGCAGACACGATGGGCCTAATGGCCTCCTTCTGTGCTGTAACTAACAAACAAACATACCATAAAATGCTTAAATGTCAAGTTTGCCTATTGACCCAATACTCCGTTTAAGCAAATAGATTGGATTCTATTTTAGATAGATATTATTTTGCAAATATTTTTTCATGCCTCATTGAGAGTCTTATTTTTTTTCGGTAGTTGAATGGTTCACTTTTGAACACCTGTCAAAACCACTGATTCTGTCACCTTGCTGGTACCAGCTTGCCAATATGGCAAGATCCCTATTAAGAACATAAAGAACATCATAACTAGGAGCAGGAGTCGGCCATCTGGCCCTTCAGGCCTGCTGTGCCATTCAATTAGATCATTGCTGATCTTTTGTGGACTCAGCTCCACTTTCCCGACCGAACACCATAACGCTTAATCCCTTTATTCTTCAAAAAAACTATCTATCTTTATTTTGAAAATATTTAGTGATGGAGCCTCTACTGCTTCACTGGGCAAGGAATTCCATAGATTCACAACCCTTTGGGTGAAGAAGTTCCTCCTAAACTCAGTCCTAAATCTACTTCCCCTTATTGTGAGGCTATGCCCCCTAGTTCTGCTTTCACCCGCCAGTGGAAACAACCTGCCCGCATCTATCCTATCTATTCCCTTCCTAATTTTATATGTTTAAAGGAAGCTTGAGTGTGAATATCAGGACCACATTAATGTTCTTGGGTGAAGACAACACTGGCAATTTATATATTACCCTCCCATTTATTTATTTATTTATTCTATGTTGGCTGCTGAATATGTTACCTAATTTTGGATGTTAGAAAATCTTTGGGTGATAACATGACATGTGTTTCGGTAATGGTCTGGAGGTGAAATGTTTAATTTCCTTCCTGTAATAGGGAACAGAAGTCTACGGAACAGAATGCCAGCCGGACCCTACGTGGGGTGATGAGAGTTGGGTTGGTAGCCAAGGGCCTCCTTCTGAAGGGAGATCTTGACCTTGAACTTGTGCTGCTGTGCCGGGACAAACCTACCAGGTCGTTATTGACAAAGGTCAAAGATAATCTGGCTGTACAATTTGCGGTAAGAAATACTTTTTTCCAGGTCAAATGTTTAATTTTAGAGTTCATCTTAAAAGTACTGGACAAAGTAAAGTTGACCACCAATTCTGCAATGTCAGAGAATTGGGACTAGTTCCAGCAAGTAGAACCTAAACCAATTAATTATCCTGGATTGTGTGGCATTATCTGAATATTAAAAAGGGCAATATCAGAGTAATCTGGACCTGCCTTTTAATAGATTAAGATAGTGAAGAGAATTGGTACACCTAATTTTTGTTTTATTTATCTAGACCATTACTGAGGAAAAATATGAAATAAATCCTTCAATTAAAGATGCAGCCATTATTATAAAGAATGACAAAGAGGAGCCACTAACCTTGAAGATCAAGTTTACCTCCCCTCTGGTTCGAGAAGAGCTTGAGAAGCAGGCTGCTGGAGGTAGGATGGGTTGTAGGTGGCAAACTCCAACCCGCAGCTTACAATGTTTATTGGGCCGTCAATATAGCTCGTTCGTGGGTCATGTCTTTGAGGTTAAAGCTGCAATATATTATATTAAGATACGATTGATTACATGATCTTATTCATTGCCGTATCCTCTGTGACCTGATGTTGACTGCAGTGTAGACAGTAAGATTTTATTTAGTGGAAAACTGTTGTTTGAGCACAACCTGGCTTCACATCGAGCTTAGACAGAGGGGATGAAGGTCTTGGTTCTCTGAGGTCTGATTGTCCAATCTCCACAGTTCATTAATGTATGAATGCTAGCACACAACTACATTCTACCCAAGAATGAATTGACAGTACAAGTGCTGTCAAATTTATTTTTGCTTGGAGTAGTTTTTCTCTAAAATAAGAAACCAGACTGAGTAAATTTGACCTAATTAACATCTCTTTTTTTTGTATTGAATTGCCAAATAAACAGAGTTTGTAATAAGATCACAGATACTAAATATACTGCGGGACTGAAACTGGAACATTAGCCTTGAGGGGGCCATCTTCAATCAAAGTTTCCAAGTGGCATTTTCAATACATCTTCACCTCTATTGGTGGCGAGAGCCCTTTCTTGGCCGACTAGAGGCAAGAGTATTTTAGTGACCATATGAATCATTCTGCCTGCAGTGATGTGCATTTTCCATGTTTTTGTGCTGTCAGGAGAATTGCATGAAAGGTAGTGCATTTCTCCTGTGCTCTTTTACTATGTTTCTTCTGACCACCCTCTTCAAAAAATTTGATATTTAAAAACTCACTACCTCGTTGACTGTTACAGATTTATATATTTCACCATGGGCTTTGAAAATTCACTTGCTCCCAACTTCATTCCTTCATTGGGTCTGCAGATAGAAGCTATTTATTAGATAGTCTTGTCAGAAGAAATTTGGGATATGGATTGTGATTCAAGGAGGTGGGACCTAAACCAATGTATATCTCTGGTACCTTGGGATTTGTTCTGGTGTATTAAGTTGTGCGCAGCTGATTAACATGTTGATTAATTGGACTTAATTCAAGTAGGCATTTGGTGGTGGTTGGGAGAGGGGTAATGTTACACCTGTAGGCGCAGACCCAAATATGGAGCTGGGTTATACAGTAATCCTGTATTTAGAGCGCTTTCCAATGACTTGTTTTCATTTTAGAGCAAGTTTCATGTTGGCAACATTTTCTGATGGCACTGCCAGCCACAACATCAGTACTTTTTTTTAGCACAATTGATGTGCCACCAGGGTTTGCTCCTATTATTATTCCTGAATGATTACTGGGCTTTCCTGATGGTACAGGGACCAATTCCCAGCCTCTCCCGGTGAGGCTGGATCTTTCTGTTCCTGTCATCCTCGGGCTGTTTGCCGGGTCGGGCCCATCTGCAAACAGCCGCTAAAAGTACCAGAACTCTAGGCCCTGTAGTGGTCCTGGACTCCAGACTGGTGCTCACTCCTCATCACCACTGCATCTATGTTGTGGGGCTGAGGAGGCTAAAACATGCTTTTTACTGTGATATGATTCCTGTGTCAGCAGGAGGAGCAGTGAGGTCAGGAACATAACCCATCCTTATTACATATAGGAATTTTTATTTCATTTAGCATGCCATTTGCCTGGAAGATATTAGACACGCTAAATGTGGGATTACTGTACGAGTGAATTTTTTTAAGCTCTTTTATAAATTGTATGGGAGCAAGTAGCATAGTCTTCAATGAATAGCAGTGTCTCACTTTTAAATGTTAAATCTTGCAAGAGTGACTAGCCTAGTTCTGCCATATTGGAGTATGCACCAGTCATTGTGCTATGGCCTGAAAAAAGTTCCATCTATTAACATCCATAGACATTGAGATTGTTGTCAACCGAGGTCACCTTTTATATCTATCCCTTTTAAAACTGTCTTACTGTGTACCTCCATATGGCAGCTGAGGCATCCATGGTCTGTAGTATACTGCAGCTTTACATCTTGTAACTGCTTGACATGTTATCTTTGCAATTGTAGCCTTTTGGTGGTCCAATACACAGTAAATATTCTTACTACTTTAAATCTATCTGTACTGAAATGACTTCAGGCTTCTGAACAAATAACCTTAGAAGCCTTAAAGCTAAGTTGAGAAATGTCCTTGACTGTGCATGTATGCAAGTTGTTCAAAACCACTGGTTTATACGCGAGTAAGTTTGCATTGCAGCAAAAATGACTGTTGGGCCTTTTTCAAACGTTGCTTAGCTTCTGAAAAAGACCCCCCGATATATGGCTGGCAGAGTTTTGGGTAATGTTTGGCTCTTCATGGCCTGATTTGAATCCAATGTTTTTATTAATTTTGAGCTGTTGAAGTTCCAACATGACATGCATGTATCTTTATACTGTGTGGGTCTCCAATCAGCCATCACACTCATTTGAGGTAGTCTTCAGTTTTATTTATGGATTTTTTTTTCCATTAAAGTGCTGACAGTTTTCATCCAGGAGGCTGCTGATTAGGTATATTCAGACGGTTGGATTATTGTGTGGCAGAAGTGGAAGTGAAGGCAAAGATTACGCAGTTTGATGGGAACTAAATGAGCTTAAGAGCTCTAAATGCTCACCTATCCCTGGCTGGTAATTATCATTAGACTAGTCTTATTGTAAATTATAGAGATTCAATTGGGAATTATGGCAAGCTTCTGTTTGTATTATCTGTGATATGATTCCATTGACTGGAGTCTGCTGTCTAGCATGCAAATGTTGCTTTCCAGAGTATTTGGGGAACTTCGTGGCTGTAGTAAGTTGGCTGTGGGCGATTGGTCATGGCAGTCACAGCAGCAGTGCCTAGTGGGCAGTGCCAAAAGCTCTAAATATCCCCAGTTTGGCACCAGGGAAAAGTGACTATCGGTCACCTCGAACATCAATTTTCTTTTCAGTTACTATTTTGTAAATTAACTCTGCTTTGCAATCAAAACTTTAGCTTAACTTGGCAGATTTTAGAGCAGTCTGAAGTTACTTACTTAGCACATGTAAGTGATTGGTTCTTGATAAATTTGGTTCTTGTGCTTGAGTTTTTTAAATCTGAGGTAGTTGAGCTTGAACATCACTGGGTGCATGGGGTAAAAACCAGGCAGCATACTGCCGGGCAACTCATTTATGGATGGCAGCAGGATTCAATGCATAAAGCTTAAGTCTAGCTTTAGTAACTATATCCATGCTTAGTTACAAGTTCTTATTTTATTCAAAGACATTATTTGCAAGCTCCTATATTGTCCTTTGCTACCGTTATTTTTACATCGTTTGAATTTTACATGGTGGGAGATCAGCTCATTTGCCCACTGTTCTATACTTTGAAATCGGATGCTGCAGGAAGGATAGCAGAACTCGGCACGGGCTGGAGTTTGATAGTAGGACTTGCCTGGTGCCTGAGGCTCAAGTGTATCCGCGCAATTTCCAAGCTGGTCTCTGGCTTCAGACAATCTGGCAAGTATTCTATCATTTTACTGCCTGGTACGCCTCCAGAACCTGTGCTACTTAATTATGATTTGCCGAGTTAATATATTGTCAAATCTGTTGATGGCTTTGGCTTTGGACTCGTTAGTCAGGAATATCCATGACAAACTGATTTTATTTGAAGCTCTGGTCAGTAATGGAAGCACCAGACCATTCAGTTTTTTGCTGCAGTGCAGACGTCACCAAGTTTTGAATATGCAGTGGGAGACTGAGCAGTGTAATAATGGAGCTAATATCTCATTTGATGTTGAAAGCCTGTGCACCAACTTGTTAGACTTCAGATAATGGTCTTAATCTGAACAACCACAGTTTAAGCACACAACTGCTTTGTACAGACGCTCGACAGTTTCCCACTGTATATAACATTTTTTTATGGTGTTTTTGATCTTTTTGATATTGCCTGTGGATTTACTATTTCATCACGTCTACCAAGCCTTCTAGTTTGTCAATTCTTTTAGGGACGCTGGACCTTTGACCAACTGGACGCTCTCTGTCATGGGGGCCTGGGCAGTCGACCCTCGTGGGCAGAGGGGGTTTCCCCCGGACAGAGGCCTAAGCCTACTTGATAGTTGCCTTTTTCTGGTTCCTAGCTTAGCTCATTAAACACATTATTATGTTAGGCAATACCTCAACCAGTAGAATAGTGTTCCTCCGCAGCACCAGCAGTACAATGCAGTTAGGCCCACAGCAACTTTTTAGGACAGCATTTTAAAGTGATAAATAATGCAGACATAATACTACAGGCATTAGTGTACACTCCTTCAGGCTCTGTCTGCTCATTTGGTGTTCAGGTGTAGACTAGTGTTCTCCATGGTTAGCTACAACACAAGTAGATTCAATAGAGATGTTGAGAGAGTGTTCACTACAACTTGACTTTGGTGGGGAGCCCTGTTTGCCCAATAGGATGCTGCCGCTCCCCGCCGCATGACAGAAACCCCTTGGTCAAACTGCCTGTCTTCTTATTCCACTTCATCAATAGAAACAGTAACGATGAGTGAGCCTGCGGATGTATTGGACAGGCAGAAATGCCTAACCGCCTTGGCGTCCCTGCGACACGCCAAATGGTTCCAGGTTTGGATCTTGTTCTTACATTATTGTCTAAAGTAGAAAGTTTTTTATTAAAATTATTCATTGTGTTCAGTTATTAATTACATGTGTTGAATTGATATTGGAATTTTAAATTTCTGTGCAACACTTAGCTTCTGTCTCTGCACAGCTGCTAATAAGCACTTAAGTAACTGAGTGTAATCTTAATAAGATGCAGCTCTTCATTTGGGGAGGGGGTTTCAGGGATTAACATGTTAATTTATTTTGTGTATTGCATTGTTGCTGCTTTGTTTTAAGAGTAATTTTGCTCACTTTTAAAATGCTAGATTGATATATAGCTCTCATTTTTAAATGTAAAGACTTTTTTACCCTTGACAAAGTAGCACTACAGATTTGAACATTGGCATTTTATGCTGAATTTGCTCACTGGTCAATAACTGAGACACTAACTTTCTGCTCGACGGTTTTCTAGGCCAGGGCAAACGGGCTGAAGTCATGTGTCATTGTCATCCGTGTTCTACGGGATTTGTGTTCAAGAGTTCCCACCTGGGCACCACTTAAAGGATGGGTATGTGAACTTCTGTTTTCTAGCTTATTGCTCCTGTCATCAGAGCCATCAGTTTAGACCTATTGCCTGAAGATTACTGGTGTGTGTGTGTGGGACATTTTTCTTGAGTTCTTTTTAACTCCGGCTTGTGCTTGTATTTTTAAAAATTCATTCATGGATTGTGGGATTTATTGAAAAGTTGGCGTTTATTGCCCATTCCTAATTTCCCTTGAGAAATTGGTGGTTTTGAGCTCAGTCTCCTTGACAGACCCAAACTACTTCACCTGTGCCTGCACCTGCATGTCATTCAATTTCCAACCTCTAATTTGATTATTATTAATTTTTAAACTACTGCATTCTATCTAGTGTTGTACACCCACACTACTGTTAAGGTTCAGGACTTTGACCCAGTGACAATGATGAAATGGAAATATATTTGCAGTTCAAAATGTTGTATGACTTGGAGTGGAATTGGCAGACAATGGTGTTCCCACGGGCCGTGCATCTTGTCTGGTTACCACTCCTGCTCCTGTGTGCCGGTGGTGGGTGGAATGCTAATCAAATGGGCATTTTGTCCCAGATGGTATTGTTTGTTCAGCGTTGCTGGAGCTGCACTCATCCAGGCAATTGGAGGGTATTCCACAGCACTCCAGTCTTGTGCCTTGTAGATGGTGGACAGATTTTGGAAAGTCGGGAGGCGAGTTACTTGCTGTAGAATATCCAGCCTCTGACCTCTTAGAGCCATGGTATTTGTGGTTGGTCCATGGTAAACCCAGAATGTTGATGGATGATTCATTGAGGGTAACATTGAATGCCATGGGGAGATGGTTAGATTCTTTCTTGTTCCCGATGGTCATTGCCTGACAAGTCATTACATGACAAATAGCATTTGTGCCACATTAACAGCCCAAAGCTGAACACTGCCCAGATCTTGCTGTAGCCAGGGACTGCATCAGTACAGTATCTAAGGAGCCACAGACAGAACTGAACATTGTGGGGCAGCACGGTGGCGCAGTGGGTTAGAACTGCTGCCTCTCGGCGCTGAGGTCCCAGGTTCGATCCCGGCTCTGGGTCACTGTCCATGTGGAGTTTGCACATACTCCCCGTGTTTCCGTGGGTTTTGCCCCCACAACTCAAAAGATGTGCAGGGTAGGTGGATTGGCCACGCTAAATTGAATGAAATGAAATGAAATTGCCCCTTAATTGGGAAAAATGAATTGGACACTCTAAATTTATAATTAAAAAAGAAAAAAAAAAGAACTGAACATGGTGCAATCATCAGTGAATGTTTCCACTTCTAAATATATAACAACAGGAAGGTTATTGAAGCATCTGAAGATGGTTTACTTTCTGATTGTAATCCAACTATTAACTCCTTTCTCTTCTATCTTCTATTTCTTTCCTCCCTTCTTCCCCTGTCCCCAGGCCTCCTGCCCACCCACCTCACCATACACACCTCTAACCAGTTTAATTGATGTCTTGGATAATACCAGTTTAAAACTAAAATATTATCTTGTTACCATATCAGATGTCATCTTCGTCCAGTCCTATTAAATTATGTACTTCAGATGCACCTATTAGTTGTGTAGGGATTGATTTGAGCATACATCATAAACTTCACAGCAAAGGCTTGAATTTGGTCTTTTGTGTTTAGCCTTTAGAATTGATCTGTGAAAAAGCAATTGGAACTGCGAACCGACCTCTGGGTGCAGGAGAGGCAATGCGAAGAGTCTTGGAGTGTCTGGCTTCTGGAATTTTAATGATAGGTATGTGCTTGACAAAGTTGATGCTTTTGCCAGATGTTAACAAATAATTGAAATTGTTAAATATATTTATCACTTTTACTTTTGTTTTCTGACTTATTGGTCCAACTATTGATTTGATTGGAGTCGAAGCACTTTTGGTTCCGAAAAGCCATTGCTAAAAGTCCAAGATAGGTGAGATTGTTGCCTGTGGCAGGGCCTCTGTAACTTTACCAGAAAGTCACCTCTTTATTGTAAAGGAGGCACATAGAAACATCGAAAATAGGATCAGGAGGAGGCCATTTGGCCCATTGAGCCTGCTCTGCCATTCATTATGATCATGGCTGGTCGTTCAATTCTGATTCAACCCCCCCCCCCCCCCCCATCCTTTGATCCTCTTTACCCCAAGTGCAATATCAACTGCTTTTTGAAAACATACAACGTTTTGGCCTCAACTACTTTCTGTGGTAGCGATGATGGTGATGTCATCTTGCTACTGCGATGGTCGCTAGAACAACGGGGAAAGGGCAGCACGGTGGCACAGTGGTTAGCCCTGCTGCCTCACTGCACCGAGGACCCAGGTTCAATCACGGCTCTGGGTCACTGTCCGTGTGTAGTTGGCACATTCTCCCCATGTTTGCGTGTTTCGCCCCACCACAACCCAAAGATGTGCAGCGTAGGTGGATTGGCCACGCTAAATTGCCTCTTCACTGGAAAAATGAATTGGATATTCTAAATTTATAAAACACAAAAAAGAACAACAGGGAAGTTATTTTTCTTCCATTCTATATCGGATCACATGAAGAAACAGCACCACAGAGTCCCTTTTCAATTGGTGTTTCTGTTGGTGCATAAGGATATATGCTGCATACCGTGGTCTAAATTGTGGCATTGATTAGTTGCCCCTATTGCTCAGTTTTCCTTTTCAGATTAAGGGAAGAAATATGTTGCTATTCCGATCTCTATTTCTGAGACGCAATCGGTTAGCGCGTTCTGCTGTTAACTGAAAGGTTGGTGGTTCGATCCCACCCAGGGACGAAGTGCGATCCCAAATCAAACTGCGAATTAATTTTATGGGCGGCACGGTAGCACAGTGGTTAGCACTGTTGCTTTGCATCTCCAGGGTCCCAGGTTCAATTCCTGGCTTGGGTCACTGTCTGTGTGGAGTCTGCACATTCTCCCTGTGTCTGCGTGGGTTTTCTCCGGGTGCTCCGGTTTCCTCCCACAAGTCCTGAAAGACGTGCTGTTGGGTAATCTGGACATTCTGAATTCTCCCTCAGTGTACCCGAACAAGCTCCGGAATGTGGCGATTAGGGGATTTTCACAGTAACTTCATTGCGGTGTTAATGTAAGCCTACTTGTGACAATAAAGATTGTTATTATTATTTTCATCTCACTAACACTCTCCCTTGCATTCACTATAGATGGACCTGGTATCTATGATCCATGTGAAAAAGAAGCTACAGATGCCATTGGCAGTCTTACCAGACAGCAGAGAGAGGACATAACCCAAAGCAGTCAGGTAAGAACTACTTTGCATTTAACAGCTTGGTTCTGTGCTTCCGAATTGCATTACATTAACTATTTTAAAACCTCTCCATCTTTTTAGCATGCACTGCGCCTGGCTGCTTTTGGGCAGTTGCATAAAGTATTGGGAATGGATCCGTTGCCATCAAAACTTCCCAGAAAACCAAAAAATGAAAATCCAGTGGATTATACAGGTAGGAATGCAACCTGTGCAGCCCTTAAATTTAAAGTGTAAATAGCTTTGTGGTTTCACTATTTGTATCTCACAATTTACAGATCAATTTAAGTTTCCAGCTTTTTCTGCTTGGTGCTAATTAGGTAACAAACAAATACTAGGGCATCTCTGTTGTAATGGTGTTGGTTACAGAACTTGTCTGTTAAAGTCTTTGTAGTCTTCTGTATGTTAACAGCACCTATTTATTTACTGTTATAAGTTGTATCTGTAAAATCTCAGATACTTTGACCTGTGTATTAATCAAAAGTTGTCTTTATTAGCGAGGAAAATAAAGGTCAACACAAGTATAAAGTTAAACCAATTTTATTCATGACAACATTTACCCTTAAATTAGCCCCAAACCATATACTAAAGATTCCCACGGTTCGTTATTCTACCTGTATTGATGGATTCAGTGAGCCATGGGTCCTATTCTCTGAGTCTCCCAGTTGTTGCAAAGGTGGGTCTTGCTGATTTACTTCCTTCTCTGGTCAGTCTTCCAAATGGTCACCTCCACATTGAGTCTTCGCTGGCGTGTGTCTTGGGTGTCTACCTTTAAGCCCCTCCCTTCGTGCCTTTCCAGAAACTTCCCTGGCTTTCGGCAAATGAGACCTCGGGAGGGAGTCCCAACAACCAATGGATTAGATGATGACCACTTGACAGGACCCTCCCCCGGGTGACCTTCTGGTGGTGTTGTTTGCATATAACCTGCTGCCGTCTAAGGTAGCGGCAGGAACAGTGGGTGCCAGAAAGTCTGGCTCGATCTGGGCAGCCCAAAAGAAATGAATAGAGAGCCGATTATTCTGATGAGTGACTGACCGGCCAAACCCAGATATGTCCTGGCAGTTTGTGTGTTGTGTATTTGACTTTGGTCAAGTCTGAATTCCCATCAGCCTGTCTGAGGTTGACTGCAGTTTGATTTGAATGTCCAGTTTTATCAGGCATAATCCAGACCCTGCCAGGTTTACCACCATGCATATAGTTACAAGTAGTTAAGAGTACAGGCAAGGAGCTATCTCCATCTCTAGGTCTAGGTGGCACAATGGTTAGCCCTGCTGCCTATAGCGCTGAGGGTTTGAATCCCGGCTCTGGGTCACTGTCCGTTTGGAGTTTGCACATTCTCCCCATGTCTGCGTGGGTTTCACCCCCACAACCCAAAAGATGTGCAGGTTGGATGGATTGGTCATGCTAAATTGCCCCTGAATTGGGAAAAAAAATAATTGGGTACTCTAAATTTATATTTAAAAAAAATCTTTTCCCAAAGGTAGAGGAGTCTAGAACTAGAGGGCATAGGTTTAAGGTGAAAGAGGAGAGAAACAAAAGAGACCAGTGGGGGGGGGTTGCCTGGGAGGGTGGATGAACAAGAGATAACATGAAGGATTGGGGAAACTGGCACGTGCGGGAGAGAGCCAGTGTACAAAGCTGTGTCACATATCATTTTACCATGTATATATATCTTGCCCTGTGCGATTTCTTGTTATTTTGTTACGAGGGGGGGGGGGGGGGTTATTGTTTGTAAGGGTGAAAAATTGTGTTAATAAACTTTAATAAATATATTTATTTTATTTAAAAAAAAGACCAGAGGGGAAATTTCCTCAGAGTGGTGAGCGTCTGGAATGAGCTGCCAGAGGCAGTGAGAGGCGGGTACAATTTTCTCCTTCAACAAAGTTACATAGGCAGGGTGGGTATAGAGGGATATGGGCCAAATGCGGGCAAATGGGACTCACTTAATTAAAGAAACTGGGCGGCATGGACAAGCTGGGCCAAAGGGCCTTGTTTCCATGCTGTAAACGGTCTATGACTCTGTGTGCCTTCTTACACAACTGTGGGTGGTACTATACTCAGCCTTACAGTAAACCTGTATACACCAGACGGCGGGCAGCATGGTAGTACAGTGGTTAGCACTGTGGCTTCACAGCGCCAGGGTCCCAGGTTCGATTCCCCGCTGAGTCACTGTCTGTGCGGAGTCTGCACGTTCTCCCCGTGTCTGCGTGGGTTTCCTCCGGGTGCTCCAGTTTCCTCCCACAAAGACGTGCAGGTTAGGTGGATTGGCCATGATAAATTGCCCTTAGTGTCCAAAAGGGTTGGGAGGGGTTATTGGGTTACGGGGATAGGGTGGAAGTGAGGGCTTAAGTGGATCGGTGCAGACTCGATGGGCCGAATGGTCTCCTTCTGCACTGTATGTATGTTCTATGTTATGTACTACTGCCGCCAAGTCTTTATCTCGTGGATATGGAGTTATATTTGTTTATTTCCGGTCTTGTATTATAAGTCTTATACATTTACCTTCTTGTTACAGCCTAATGCTATTACTGTATTCACGTTATTGCAACATTCTCACTGCCCCATCTCTCTTCCCCACTTCAAGTCCTTGAAGTTTGAGGCCCAAGAGGTCTGGAGGTCTTATAACCCTTCCAAATTTTGTTGCTGTTCTGTTGGACGGGTGGCAGGCTCTGCTGCTCCTGGTCCTACTTGGCTTTGAGGTTTGACAAGCATTGGGTGATTATGCTTTCATTCTTCCATCGTCCACGCCTAGCTGTATTGTGTTGATCCATGGTTGCTCTTACTCAAATTGTTTCTTGTGTGGAAGATGAATATGATATTTGTCTCCTTGTTGCTGTCTCTTTTTCTTTCTCCATGTGGGCTGTCTCGATGCCCTCTGAGGAAGGGTATTCCTGCGGAGAGACGGTGGTTTAGTGCTGTGCTCGCCTCTGTTTTGTTGTTGATAATGGGAGGCTGCTACCAGCATCCCTTGCAGTTGTGACATGCTGGCTGGATGTTGATTGCTGTGTTGACCAGCTGTATCATCATTGTAATTGGAGAGAGGTTCTCAGTCTGCTGATCATTCACATGTCACTTCCAGTGGAGATGTCATGGTAATCTTGTGGACAGGTAGGTTGATCTGACCACCTGGGACTTTCCCAGACCTGGAATGATCATGGACAAACCTGCTCCACAAGAGGAGATCAAAGGCGAAATCTGGGTTGCAGTACCCTTTTTTAGAGTTTGAGTAATCGGGACCATGCAGGCTAAAGACTATGGTAGTCTTGACATTCTCTGCTGTTGAAGATCCAAGGTGATGTGGGCATGTCTGCCCAGGAGAGAGAGACAGGCTGGTTAAGGATGGCGTATATCAAAGAGCGAGTTGTTTGTGATCACGGCCAAGGGGCAGGAGGAGAGACTGAAAGAGCTGCCGCTCCGGATGGTAGAGAAAACATTTTGTTACCTGGGTATACAGGTGGCCAGGAAATGGGATGCCCTGCACAGGCTCAACCTGACCCGGTTGGTGGAGCAAATGGAAGGGGACTTTAAAAGGTGGGACATGCTCCCGCTGTCACTGGCAGGGAGGGTGCGGACGTGAAAATGACTGTCCTCCCCAGATTTTTGTTTGTCTTTCAGTGCCTCCCCATCTTCATCCCTAAGGCCTTTTTTAAGCGGGTGAGTAGGATCATTACGGGCTTTGTGTGGGCGAATAAGACGCCGCGAGTAAGGAGATCGCTGTTGGAGCACAATCATGAGGGGGGGGGGGGGGGAGGGAGGAGGGTGGTGCGCTGTCAAACCTGCGCAACTACTACTGGGCGGCCTATATAGCTATGATTAGGAAGTGGGCGATGGGGGCAGGCAGCATGGGAGCAGCTGGAGGCGGCGTCATGTAAAGGTACTAGTCTGGGAGCTTTGATAACGGCTCCTTTGCCGTTCTCGCCGACCCGTTAATCCACACGTCTGGTGGTGGTGGCGACACTGCAGATCTGGGGACAGTGGAGGAGGTACAAGAAGGTGGAGGGAGCGTCGGTCTGGACCCCGATATGTAACAACCACAGGTTTGTCCCGGGTAGGATGGATGGTGGGTTCCAGAGCTGGCAGAGGGCAGGCATCAGAAGGATGGGAGATCTGTTCATAGACTGAAGCTTTCCCAGTTTGAAGGCGCTAGAGGACAAACTTAATCTGCCGCCAGGAAACGCCTTTAAATACCTGCAAGCACGAGCCTTTCCTGAGAAAACAGGTCGTGGCCTTTCCGACGCTGCCGCCACTGAGGATACAGGACAGGGTGGTCTCCGGCACCAGGGTGGGGAAGGGGAAGGTGTCGGATATCTACCAGTGTTGCTCTTTTTAACCTTAGTCTATTTGCTCTGATTACGTCACCTTTGCTCACGAGTCGCCAGGTATCTTTATGATACCGCCACGTGGTTCAAGTTCAGGTTATGATTAATAATACAGCACACCGCTTAGTAAGGATTAAAACAACGGTCGTTTATTATATACAACAAGCAATATTAATACCCTAATACTACTTTCTATATAATAAACCTATCACTACTGGCCAATACTTAACTTAGGAAGAACCCACCAGGTCAGGGAAACGAATGGCTTGTCCAATCAAATCTGGCCCGCGGGATTCAAAAGGCTGCTACAGGTCGGTGGCTAGGTGTCTACCGGATAGCGAGCGTTGGATTCAAACTTACACTTGCCGGTGGCTGGTCTTGCGAAGGTCTCGAGCAGGCGAAGATGAGAGAGAGCGATCTGAACTTGGACCTTCACTTTTATAGGGCCCAGGGGCTTCCCGCCTCCCGGGGCGGCCCTTGACCCTGAGTCCCAAGTGATTGGATTCTGTCCCCAATCTCTGGGGTCAATGTAGTCCAATGGTGAGGCGATTCCTCGATCGGGGGGTGGTCGCTCACCTGTCTTTGTTTCGGCCACTGCAGGCGCCGACAGGTCTGGCCCGGTATTCAATTGCTAATATGTTGCAATTGTTCCCGGGGATAGCCGATTAAACTGTGGATGTCTGAATAGATTGGTTGCAAACAGTCCTGAATGCAACTGTGAATACCTGGGTTGTTGGGCTGTTGATAGCCCTGTGTATCGATCTGGGCTACCTTCCCAGAACCGAATATGCAAAACTGTCTGCAGCTGCCTGCTTGTGTCTTCTTGGCTACTTTTCCCAGTAGCCTTTCGGGTTAGCCGTTTTAAACTCTGTTTTGGCCAGATTAATCGGAACGCAGCCATTTTACATGGCTACACCAGGAACTACAGGAGGTAGAGGAAACCCCGATAGAGGAGCTCAAGGGCAAGTGGGAGGAGGAGCTAGGTGAGGAGTTGGAAGCGGGTCTGTGGGCAGAGGTCCTGGGCAGGGTTAATTCCTCCTCATCATGTGCCAGGCTCAGTCTAATTCAATTTAAGGTGGTCCACCGGGCGCACATGACGGCAGTGAGAATGAGCAAGTTTTTGGGGGTAGAAGACAGTTGTATGAGGTGCAAGGGCAGCCCTGCAAAACATGTCCGCAGGTTTTGGGCATGCCCGAAGCTTCGAGAGTCTGGCAAGGCTTCGCCTGGCAAGGGTTCGCGAGGGCAATGTCCAAGGTGCTTAACACACTGGTGGTGCCGAGTCCAAAGATAGCAATTTTTGGAATGTCAGAAGACCCGGGAGTTCAGGGGGCGAAAGAGGCCGACGTCTTGGCCTTTACCTCCCTGGTAGCCCGGAGACAGATTTTATTAATGTGGAGGGACTCTAAGCCACCGAGTGTAGAGGCTTGGGTTAACAACATGGCTGGGTTTCTCAGCCTCGAGAAAATAAAGTTTGCCTTAAGAGGGTCTACGCTAGAGTTCTCTCGGAGGTGGCAGCCGTTCGTCGACTTTCTCGGGGAAAATTAAAATGTCAGCAGCAGCAATCCGTAGGTGGGGGTGGTGGTGGGGGGAGGGTGTGTGTGCTTCATTGGATGGTGTGGGAAGACTGAGTCGCGTGGGGTAATGTCTATTTAATTGTTATTGTATATTCTTTTGCACTTAAATGTTCACTCTAGTTTGTTTTGGTATTATTGTTACTACTGTTTTATTATGAAAAATTCTGCAAAACCTTAAAAATACTTTTTTTTAAAAAAGGATGGCGTACATCGATCTGTTCACTGCCATACCCAAGTGGTTCCAAGATCATGCCAATGATTTTGAGATTCTTCCCCCCCCCCCAAATCCGTCCGTCAGTTGTTTGAAGCCACAGGCCTTTGAACTGTGGTTGTTTGTCTAACAGGACTGTCCTTATGGTACTCCAATCTAATGTAACATTTGTTGGGTAAGCATTTACCAGGATATCAGTATTCCAAAATTAAAAACCGAAATCTTTGAAACATCGCTGCCTCTCTTGTGGATTTTCAGTCTCAAACTCATGGAGTAGCTTTGGCTATCTGTGCGGGGCTGGAGTTTTGACTTGTACGGTTTGCTAAAGTGTGCCTTTCTGTTGTATTGGCTGTAGTCGCAGGACACTGATCTCTCCTGTGAGAGTGCCTTGCATCGCAGCACTGGCAGGATTGCTCTGCTGGGTACTTCAGGAATTGTTTTCCCTGACTTGGATTGCCCCTGACTGGCTGCACTGAGGGTTGGCTTCTGCCCCATGTAGTATTCTCTACCCTAGAATTGTCCCGTGTTGCTCACACAGCTCAAGACAGTCTTAACTAGCTGGTTTGCCTTGTAATAATAATAATAATAATTGCTTATTGTCACAAGTAGGCGTCAATTAAGTTACTATGAAAAGCCCCTAGTCGCCACATTCCGGCACCTGTTCGGGGAGGCCAGTACGGAAATTGAACCCGCGCTGCTGGCATTGTTCTGCATTACAAGCCAGCTATTTAGCCCACTAACCAGCCCCAATAGGGTAAGATCATCTTTAGCTTATAGAAAATAGAGGAGCTCATTTGGCCCTTCGATCCTGCTCCGCCATTCATTATGATCATGGTCGATCATCGTTCAATACCCTGATCCCGCCTTTCCTCCCTCATATCATTTGATTCCTTTAGCTATATCTAATTCCGTCTTGAAATTACACAATGTACAATTTTGGCCTCAACTACTTTCTGTGGTAGCGAATTCCACAGATTCACCACTCGCTGGGTGAAGAGATTTCTCCTCACCTTGGTCCTAATAGGTTTACCCTTATCCTCAAACTATGACCCATAATTCTGGACTTTCTTTATTTGCTGTACCTGCATGCTCGTTTTCTGTGACTCATGAACAAGGACACCCAGATCCCTCTGCACCGGAGCACCCCGAAATCTCTCCCCATTTAGATAAGTGGCCTTCCCATTTCTCCGACCAAAATGGGTGACCTCACACTTATCCACGTTAAACTCCACATTTTGGCCCACTCTCCTAAACTATCAATATCCATTTGTACGGTTCTTATTTCCTCACTGCAACTATTTGTCCCACCTATTTTTGTATCATCTGCAAATTTGACTATAGAACCTTCTATCCCTGTATCCAAGTCGTTAATATAGATTGTAAATAGTTGGGGTCCAAGGACTGAACCCCGTGGCACCCCACTAGTTACATCTTGCCATCCAGAAAAATATTTATTAACTATTTGTAACTATATACAAACATGCAGGAAAGGGTACAGGCATGGTGTTATGGGCCCCAGAAGAAATAGGTTTGTTGTGGGTATTAGGAATAAATTTTAATTCATCTTCTTTATTCATGGGTTTAAAAGGTTGGAGCCTGGGTCTCGTTACATTTTTGAGTGGAGACGGCAGGTCTGGAGCAGTTTGTATAACTTGCATTTTTAATGAGGTTTTACCACACTTGAATTTCGAGCAAGTTAAAAAGCAAAGTGAATTAACTGTGCTGTTGCCATAGAGACAGAACAGCAGTTTTTAGCTCAGTTGGTGACTGTGCTCTAAAGTGAAGGGTTCCAGTCTCTAACTGGACAAACTAGAAGATTGCCGAGGAAAATAAGAACTGATGAGTTGCTCTAATGTAACAGTGAATGTTGAGTGAGTTTGGATTTCGAGAGATACCAAGTTGTCAGCAGTGCACTGGCTGAAGGAACTGTGGGGAGCAGGTCCTAAAGAAAAAGGGAAAAGGATAAGATCAGAGGAATTTGGAAACGGTCCTGTTTAGTGAAATCAGGAGTGAGTAGAGGGAGGCTTTAAGTTTAAAGAGGATGCTGCTGGAAGCAAACTTGGAAAAAAAATGAGTTTGTGAGAAGACAGAAGATCAGTGGAGAACTAAAGAAAGGTGACTCCTTACTATGGCCCTGTGAAGCAGAGTTTTATGTTGGTACAGCTGAATACCTGCGTGCATGTGCAGCTGCAGCTTGAATGCATGTGGCAATCCAAGGGAGAGGAATATCTGGTGAGGAATCTGAAACCCAAGGGGTGGATCCTTTTGAAGATGTTCAAGTGAAAGCATAAATTGGGAAGACGTTCCAGGGCAAGTTCTTCAAAAGTGGAGATTGGAAACCCAAGTTAAAAGACCGAACATCTGAGACCAGATGGCTCAGTGTGACCAGCTTCTCGGGGGAGTTGAAGAGAGATCCAGAGAAGTTGTTTTCGGTGATATCTGTCACTTGGTTTCAAAGTGACGTGTGTCTGACCACAGGTCGCCTGTTGGTTTATGTAGACTACTAATGCAAGTGTTTCAAAGTGACGTATGTCTCACCACAGGTCACCTGTTGGTTTGTATGGACTGGACTAATGCAGGTGTACAAGATAGATTTTGTGACTTGTGTTATCCTTCCAAATTTGTGTATATTTATAAAGGTATAGTTGTAGGTTTAATTGAGGTGAAGGATTTGTGTATGATAGTTCTTTTTGTAGCAAAAATGGCAAGATGGATTATTATTTGAATGGCCATAAATTAGGAGAGGGGACTGTGCAACAAGACCTGGGTGTCCTCGTACACCAGCCACTGAAGGTAAGCATGCACGTACAGCAGGCAGTAAAGAAGGCAAATGGTATTCTGGAATTCGTAGTGAGTACAGGAGCAGTGATGTCTTGCTGCAATTTTAAAAAAAAATATATAAATTTAGAGTACCCAATTCATTTTTTCCAATTAAGGGGCAATTTAGCATGGCCAGTTCACCTACCCTGCACATCTTTGGGTTGTGGGGGCGAAACCCATGCAAACATGGGGAGAATGTGCAAACTCCACACGGGCAGTGACCCAGAGCTGGGATCGAACCTGGGACCTCTGCGCCATGAGGCAGCAGGGCTACATTTAGGACCGAGATGAGGAGTAATTTCTTTACCCACAGAGTGGTCGGCCTGTGGAATTCGTTACCACAGGAAGTAGTTGAGGCCAAAACTCTATGTTTTCAAGAAGCAGTTAGATACAGCACTTCGGGCGAAGGGGATCAAAGGATATGGGGGAGAAAGCAGGATTAGGCAATTGAGTTGGATGATCAGCCATGATCATAATGAATGGCGGGGCAGGCTCTCATAGGGCTGAATGGCCTCCTCCTGCTCCTATTTTCTGTTTCCTTATTTAATAATGCTCTATTCTTTTGTTAAACGTTCATCAGCAACTTCTGTGGCTCAGTTCAGTAACTGCCCTCCACATTGCTAAACAAAAAAATAAAAGTTAGAATCTTTCAAGCCGGATTCCACCCAGGGATCTGACTTATCCAGACGTAACATCAGCTGGGATCATAACAATGGCACTATCCCCATCTCTATCGCCAACGCCATACTGACCCCAGGCCTGGCTCATGTGCCTTGTATCAATGTGCAGGCAATTTGTACTCAATCCCACATTGACCCTGTATATCCCAGACCCTTCTGCTACAACCTCAGTCTCCTTTTTAAAATTTCCTTTCATCTTCTACTCGACCATCATAAATGGAACATAATTGGTGGTGACCAGATACCTGCCCTAGTTGATTTCACAGATCATGATGAGATCCTGGGTTCTAACCTCTTCTCTGATAGTACCACATTGTACAGAATGCACTGTGCCCATTTTCTCACTTTTTCTTTTCTTCTTGGGTTTTATACCTGTCATGGGAGTGTCCCTTTAAGAAATGATCTGTCATCACATGGCTTGTGTGGGTGGAGCTGGGCTGTGGCTCTGTGTTTTACTTTTGGTTGGGCTTGTTTGGTTGCTCTTGCCTTTTTTGCTTTCGTTTTGATATTTGGGTGCTGGATTCAGACAGAAGTCTTGTCCTGTCTCTCTCTCTCTGCATTTTAAAAGTTGTTTCCAGATTACGTGATAACTTAAAAAGAAAGAATTGTTTTCTGGAAGAAATTCAAACCTACTGGTTTGGAAAGGACATAATCTAAACCAGGTCTTGAGTGCTGGGTGCTGGGCCACAGCTTTGAAAAGGGTGTTCTGGTTTATGGGATCTTGTCATTAAATTGGAACAGTTTAAGGGGAAATTTATTACGGGTTATATATAGAGTACTGTAGCTATGTGGGGTAGTTATATTTGTAGCTGATAAAAATGCATACTGTGCGTTTATAAAAATATTAACTAAATTCGTAGAATAAAGCTTGTTTTTGATTAAAAGTGGTTAAGGCCTCTGTTGCATAACAGCTGAAAGGCTGAAAGGCTTGTGCTCATCGTAACCAAAATCAATAAACAACTCCATGATATACTTTGGAGTTTTCTAAACCCTGGCCCATAACCAAATAATATTTATCCAAAATGGCATATCTTTCCAGTTTTGTTTTGTACTCTGTTACAGTTTCTTCAAAAATGTCTATACTCACACTTGAAACCTTGATTTCCACCATACCCAACTTACATTGAAACTGCAGTTTACAAATCTGAGATTTGCACAGAACAATTGAACAATGACTGTCAGGAAATTACCCTTCAAGTCATCTATAACACATCCCACATATTGTGTACACTTGCTATCCTACCCAAAACTGATCATCTGGAATTAGCCGTGTGGATCAGTTGTGTGTTAGGCGATTGGGTAGAGGCAGAATCAAAGGGGAGGAGTCTGGGAAATTCCCCTCCAATCCTGTAAACAATCAAAACTGTCCGAGGCAATCGCTAGCCCTGATTAATTCTACACAATAGCTACCTTTTTAATGTTGTACGATGTACCATAAACCATGGGGGAATGGGCCCATTCCGTATTCTGTAATATGAAAACTTGCTGTGTGCATATAAATCTATTGCCACTTGTTAGTATTTGTTGATGATCTGTTTACCGTGCCTGTTAACATTTGATGCTGTTGAATTTTTCAGTTCAAATTCCTCCAAGTGCATTCAGCACTCCAGTAAAACGGCCCATGGATGAAGACTCTGGTGAGGACAAGTCTCCCATCAAGAAGAAAAAGAAAACTCAGAAAAAAGGCAAGTTACTGATTACTGGTGCTGCTCCCTCCCAGGCATGATGGGCAACTGAAAATTTCACTTTAATAGAAAGCACTGGGATGTTGCACCAAGTTGTATTATGGTATAAGGTAACCTGTGCATGATATATATGGAAATAAGGCATACTTGTTCTGTCTTAAAGCCCTGCTGAGGGCCTAATGGGAAAACTTTAGCAAAAAGTAAAATGTTAATGTATGGTAAATAAGATTGGTGAGTTCTCAGTGCAGATTGTCATGTGGAATTATAATGTTGTGACTACCTCAAGAAGGGGCAGGATTAGGTGTTATATAATCCTGGATGCAGGGTGTTTAGGAAGGAGGAGGGGGGGCATTATTGATTAGGGAGAGCATTATTGATTAGGGAGAGCATTGCAATGCCGGAGAAGAGTATATCCCAGAGGGGGGAAGAATAGAATCAATTTGGCTAGAGCTAAGGGCAGCACGGTAGCATTGTGGATAGCACAATTGCTTCACAGCTCCAGGGTCCCAGGTTCGACTCCGGCTTGGGTCACTGTCTGTGCGGAGTCTGCACATCCTCCCCGTGTGTGCGTGGGTTTCCTCCGGGTGCTCCGGTTTCCTCCCACAGTCCAAAGATGTGCAGGTTAGGTGGATTGGCCATGATAAATTGCCCTTAGTGTCCAAAATTGCCCTTAGTGTTGGGTGGGGTTACTGTTTTGTGGGGGTGGGGTGGAGGTGTTGACCTTGGGTGGAGTGCTCTTTCCAGGAGCCGGTGCAGACTCGATGGGCCGAATGGCCTCCTTCTGCACTGTAAATTCTATGATAAAATGGAGCAGTTCCATTGCTTGGGGTAGTTTATAAGCCACCAACTAATGGCAAGGGTGTAGAGGAACAGATTGTAGGCAATTATAAAGAAGTGCAAACATGATCGAGTACTTGGAATACAGGACTTTACCCAAATCTAGACTAGGGTAGTGGTAATGTAAAGGGTCAAGAGTTCCGAGGGTATGTTGAGCCAAGGTTTCTAAAGTGGTATGTTTCCAGTCCAATGATAACGGATGCGCTGTCAGACACGGTTCTTGGGAATGAGGTGGACCAAGTGCCAGTGGAAGAACATTTAGGAGACAGTGATTATTGTATCATAGGATTTAGGATTACCATGGAGAAAGCAATGAACTATCCAGCATAAGAAAGCCAATAGGGCAAGAACGGATCTGGCAGATTAAATTGGAGCCGAAGTTTGGCAGGCAAAAAGGTAGCTGAATAATGGGCTACTTTCAAAGAAGAGATGGCTTGTACACAGTCTTGAAAATATTTTGATTGCTCTCCAACCCTTATAGGAACAAACAACTTTGAGATGCTGCACACTCCGAATTATAATGACTTTGCTATGTGCCTGTTCCTTCAAAGGGAAAAGATAGGGCAAAGAAATCCAGGACTCTCTGATGTCAAGGAGGTCGAAATTAGATGGAGAAGAAAAAGTGTGCTTATTGCAGCTGTTGGGTAGAAAATACAATTGAGAACCAGACTGAATGCACAAGGTTTGGAAGGAAAGTTTTTTTTAAAAAGCAAATAAGAGAAGCCAAGAGTGAGTATGAAAAGAGACTGAAATGAAATGAATGAATGAAATGACTGGCAGCTAACATTAAAGGGAATCTCAAAAGTATTTGTTCATAAGTAGTCGCAGGATGCTAAAACAGAGTAGGGCCAATTGGGGTACACATGGAGGAAGGGGGTGTTTCTGTAGTATTAAATGAATACTTTGCATCTGTCTTTACCAGGGAAGATGCTAGCAGGCCATGGTGAAAGGTGGAAATTCAGTCACTAGGAAGGTTTAAAATTGATGAGGTGGTGGTATTGGATAGGCTATCTGTAATGTAGGTTGACAAGACAACCGGACTGGTTGAGGTGCATCTAAATGATATTGAAGGAAGTGAGAATGGGGAGGACTAGAAAATTGCAAACACTTACGCCCCTGTTCAAAATAGGGTGCAAGGATAAGCCTAACAATTACTGTCCATCCGTTTAACTTTGGTGGTGGGGAAAGTTCTAGAAACTATAATTCAAGGCCAATATAATACTCACATGGACAAGTGCAGATTAATTAAGGATAGCCAGCATACATTTCAAGGAGTAGCCAAGAGAGTTGATGAAGGCAGTACATGGATTTCCAAAAGGCATTTAATACAGAACTGCACAGCCCACTTAGTGAGAAAAGTTCGAGCTCATGGAAAAAAGTCCAGTAGCAACATGTTGAATATTTTTCAGGCTGGAGGAAGGTTTGTAGTGGAGTTCCCTAGGGATCGATATTGGGATCCTTACTTTTCCTGATGTGTATTTAATATTCTAAAATTGGTGTACGGGGAACAATTAAAAAATTTCAGACAATACAAAACTTGGAAGCATGGTAAACTGAAAAGGACATGCAGAACTTCAAAAGGATATAGAAGTTGGTGAAATTGACGGATGAGTGGCAGAATGAGGTGAAACATTTTGGTAGGCAGAGCATAGGGAGACTGAAGCAAAGGATGCTATACTCTTAAAGTGGGCGCAGGAGCAGAGGGATCTGGGTGTGCACAGAATATTAAAGGTGGTAGGGCAGATTGAGAGAGCAGATATTAAACCTTATTAGTGGGGGCACAAAGCATAAGAGCAAGGAGGTTATGTTGAGCTTTTATGAGATACTAGTTGGACATCAGTTGGAGTATTGCATCTAGTCCTGGATGTGAAGGCATCAAGGGAGTACAGAAGAGATTTACAAGAATGGTTTTAGAGTTAAGAAACTTCAGTTATGGCGCTAGATTGGAGAAATTGGGACTTTTTTTTTCTTGGAGAAAAGAAAGCTGAGAGATTTGATATAAATATTCAAAATCATGAGATGCCTTGACAGAGTGGATAGAGGAAACTATTTCTATTGGCAGCGGGATCGACAGCCATAAGAGGGTGCGGATTTAAGGTAATTGGTAAAAGAAGCAAAAGTGGTATGAGAAAGGTTTTACATAGCAAGTGATTGGTTTTTGTAATGCCCTCCCTCGAATCTGGTGGAGGCAGATTCACTTGGCATTCAAGAGGAAATGAGATTATCATGTGCAAGCTTACAGGGAGAAGGAAGGAGAATGGCACTTGGTAACATGCTCATGCAGAGACCTGATGAAGACATCATGGGCCAAATGGCCTTCTCTGTGTTGTAACCATTCTGTGACGTTGAAGAGAAAATATTTTGATTGCTCTCCAACCCTTATAGGAACAAACAACTTTGAGATGCTGCACACTCCGAATTATAATGACTTTGCTATGTGCCTGTTGCTTCATATTCCATTTGATTGAGTCTGGCGCTGCTGGAAGTCAAGCTGACGGGAGGCCTTTCAACCGTTACATGGAACTCCAATGAGAATGGATCGTTGTTCCCTGCTTATTATGCAATTAAGCTAACTTGAATATTTTTCACCTTTTAAACGTTCCCGATTCTACCATAGCTGAGCTATGGTTCTATGGATACCAGCAGTCAACTATACCGTGCTCATGTGACCACCTTCGCCTGTAAGCTGGATTGGTGCCTTCAGGCTATTTTCTTAGAATGGGGTCACTGCAGCAAAGCCCTGAGACTGCCTTTAGTTGATATCCACCTGCATTGTTCAGGTTTGGGCATTGGATACTGGTCTTTAACAGGAACACTTCTGTTCCTAAGCCAAAGAGTTGCTTTGGTAAATTGTATCGTCCCTAACGACACACTGACCAAGTTCAGCCAACTTGGCATGGAGCAAGCTTAGTATAGTTTATGAAGGAAGGTAAATCTAAGACCGTTACCTGCAAGAACCATTTTTAAAAGGAATGTTTGATTTGTCTATAAACTTTGGATTATGTCTCAAACTTGGTTTGTGACCGACAGCAGCAGAGGAAAAGGTGGAACCTGCCCAAGCAATGAATGCATTGATGAGACTAAACCAACTGCGACCTGGTCTTCAATACAAATTAATATCCCAGACTGGTCCTGTCCATGCCCCTGTATTCACTATGTCTGTGGAAGTCGACGGAAAGAGCTATGAAGCATCGGGGCCATCGAAAAAAACTGCCAAGCTCCATGTTGCGGTTAAGGTATGATACTTTTATATTTTATATAGGGCATGGATCTTATACTGTAAATGCTTGTTTGCCCCAGCCACTGCTACCTCTTTGTCCTTCTCCCTCAGTAGATCAGTAGCGGAGCCTTTAGATGCCATAATTGTACTCCTGTCATTTCCTTCAACACTTAGCTCTTTTCTGTCTTTTTAAAAAGCCTATTGGGAACTTTCCTCCAGAAAGACTCATTTGTTCCTCTGTGCTCTGTAGAGGATGTCGAAACGTTTCTCTGTATTAAATATGTTGTATAATTGGCTCTTCAATTTGCATCGAATGCCTGGGTTTTTGATAAAGGTTCCAGACCACGTTAATGAGAATTTCAGCTCAAATTCAAGTCACAGTTTGTGAAGTCAACTGGAATGTTTCATGATTTGTATCTGGCCACACGATTCACAATGCAATCCAGAATTCGTCCTCCAGGTAGTGACGGGTGAAATGCATGTTGCAACTGAATTGAGATCTTTAAACCATTAAAAAATCAATTTGAGTTTGCATTAATATTGAGTTTCAACTGTAGTCCGACGATAGCAATGTCTCACTTTGCTAAATTGATATCTCTAAACGATTGTCTCACCACAGCCGCCAATTTGTTTTTGCCTTACTGGTGAGCAGAATCTGCTACGGTACATTTGATCGGTTAAAACTGTTGGAATGCAAATGCAGGAGACCTGAAAGTAAAGCAGGAAATGCTGGATAAACTAAGCAGTCTGGGCAGCATCTGTGGAGAGAGAATCCAAATGACCCTTCTACAGATCAAATAAATGTGCTGTTCTTGTTTTGGCAAAAAGTACAATTACTTGAGATGATGCTTGCCATTTTTCCACTTGTTCCGTTCAGAACTATAAACTAACTCTATTTTTTTCTGGCAGGTTTTGCAGGATAAGGGACTCCCAACTGGAGTGGAAGCTGAGAAAGTTGAAGAGGCTGTCGTTAAGATAGAACCCAAGCCCGTTGCTCCAGCTCCTGCAGCAGTGACTGTAAAGCCAGTAGCTGTAACTCCAGAGGCTGAGGTACTGTACCCTGTCTGGCAAGAGCTTTCAATCGGCAGTTTGAATAAAACCTTACAATACGGTTTTCAGTAGTGGTAGGGATCACTTTGGGCAGTGAATTCGCTAATTTGTACAGTGATGAGGAGTGGGACTCACGAGAGATGATTAACTTGACTGAGCCGACTCCTGTTTCTTCCATTCAGAATACACGGCAGCAAGGTCCAATTTTAACCAAACAGGGGAAAAATCCAGTTATGGAGCTGAATGAGAAGCGAAGGGGACTGAAGTATGAATTAATATCCGAGACTGGTGGTAGCCATGACAAACGGTTTGTTATGGAGGTATGGATTGGCTTTAAGGATCACATTTTTCTTTTGGAATGTGTCAAATGTTGCTGAGGATATTTTAAATCTGGCTTATTTCTGAAATAAAGCAAGATTTTATTTTCCTCAGGTTGAAGTTGATGGGCAGAAATTCACTGGGTCAGGCTCCAATAAGAAAGTAGCTAAAGCGCATGCTGCACTGTCTGCTCTGGAAAAACTATTCCCCCACCAACCTCCTGTGGAAGTAAAGAAAAAGAGAATTGTTCAGGTAGGTCCTCTTTAGGGCTCAGCATTTACTGTATGCAAGTCTGGACTGAGAAAAGGCTGGCAGTGTAAACTTGACCCTTCCAAGATGCACTATTTAGTCTGCGCCATCATGGATGTGTTCTAACATTGTCTCTCCTACAAGTGTTTGCATTTTTGTTCGGATAGGATAATTTTGTTGCTCACCTGAGCTTAGGCTACTGGACCAGAGGAGAGCATGTGTGTCTTCATCGCACTGGTGTCTTCCACCATGAAGACTGATGCAAAGTAACTATTCCATTCCTCTGCCATTTCTTGTTTCCTATTACTACTTCTCCAGCCTCATTTTCCAATTGTCCGATATTAATTCTTGCCCCTCTTGCCTTTTTATATATTGAAAAGGACTCTTCAATTTTTTATATTATGAGCTAACTTACACTCATCTTCTCCCCCTTATTGCTTTTTTTAGTTGTCCTCTGCTTGCTTTTAAAGGTTTCCCAATCCTCTGGCTTCCCACTAATCCTTGCCACTTTGTATGCTTTTTCTTTTGCTTTTACACTGTCCTTGACTTCCCTCCTCAGCCATGGATGCCTTGTCCTCCCAATAGCATGTTTCCTTATCCTTGGGATGAATTTCTGTTGTGCCTCCCGAATAACCTCCAAAAACTCCTGCCATTGCTGTTCCACTGCCTTCCCTGCTAGGCTCCTTTTCCAATCAACTCTGGCCAGTTCCTCCCTCATGTCTTTGTAGTTACCTTTATTTAATTGTAATACCGTTACATCTGAATCCAGCTCCTCCCTCATGTCTTTGTAGTGTAGGATCTCTTATTTTTCAAATAAGAGTTGAAGGTCCAGTGGTAGCGAGAGACTTGAGTTTTATTGCAAAATTCTAGTTGGTACACTTCAAAAACTACTGAACAACTTGTAGTTCAACTGCAGTTACAAGAGTTTTAAAACTTGGATTTTAACTATTTCCCTACAGTAGTTACCTTCATTTAATTGTAATACCGTTACATCTGATTGCAGCTTCTCCCTCTCAGACTGCAGGGTAAATTCTATCATATCGTGGTCACTGCTCCCTAAGGGTTTCTTCACCTTAAGTTCCCTAATCAAGTCTGCTTCAGTACACATCACTAAATCCAGAATTGCCTGTTCCCTAGTAGGCTCTGTCACAAGCTGCTCCAAACAAAATCTTAGACTTTCCACAAAGTCCTTTTCTTTTCTTGGGATGTGCTACCAACCTGATTTTCTCAGTCCACCTGCATATTGAAGTCCCCCATGATTATTGTAATATTGCCTTTTTTATATGCCTTTTGTATCTCCTGATTTATTTTCTGCCCCACATCCTGACTACTGCTAGGGGGCCTGGACAAAACTTTCATCAGGGTCTTTTTACCTTTGTGATTCCTCAACTCTACCCACAGAGATTCTATGCCTCCCGATCCTATATCGCTTCTTGCTATTGATTTAATTTCATTCCTTACTAACTGGGCAGCCCTGCACCCTCTGCCCATTTTTTTTCCTGCCTGTCCTTTCGATAGGACACATCCTTGTATATTTAGGTCACATCGATCCCCTTGCAGCCACGTCTCTGTGATGCCCACAACATCGTAACCGCCAATGTCAATGTGCGCCACAAGCTCATTTACCTTGTTTCATATACTGCGCGCATTTAGATACAACACCGTCAGTCCTGCATTGACCATCCCCCTTCTCATAGTTGTCCCCTTATCTGCTGCCCCCAAAGTTAGATTCCTGCTGCTTTCCTCTGTTCTATTGTTCTGAAAACTTACCTAGAAGAAAGTCAGATCACCTTTTTCCCCCCAAGCTAACCATACCCATGGGGTACCTGGTTTGATCACCAGGTTATGTTTACCTTAATCTGTGTGCCTCTGCTGAGATTTCTTGTTGGGTGAAAATGTGATCAGGCTCCCTTAATGATCTTGTGGTCAAATAATTACCTGATACTTGTTGATCTAGGCTCCTTCATGAGTTAATGCCCATTAAAAGGAGATAGAACTACCACCATGAGAGGTCAAGAAAACATAAGAGGCCGGTGTACTAGAGAGACAAAATTCTAATACACTACTGGCTGATTTTTTGCAAGATGTAAAGAATATAAAAGTAGAACTATATTGATACATCTATATAAAACAAATGTTTGTCACATTCTGCAGTTTTGGGCTGCGCATTATAGGACGGTTTTGGACTGGGTGAAATGCCGGGTCATTAGGGTGATGATGAAATTTAAATTCAAAGACTTGGAAGACTGGTGTTTTAGTGTTAACAGTTATAAAATGAGGGGAACAGACAATAAAAGACTTCTTCCAGAGGTTAAGGAGCCTCGGTCAAAGGGACATAAGATTAAATGTAAGAGATGGAAGGCAGAGAGTAGGAGGAACTTCAAGTCCAGAGTGAGTGGTTGAAACGAGACCATGCAATAGGTGGATAAAGGATCAGAGAACAGGAAGAGAGCAGAAAGCTCTGATTAGAGTTGCTGCTTGTGGAGCATAATTACCAACAAAAGACTGAACCAAATGACCAGTTTTTATTAGATTTAGATATGAATTTCAAAGTGGTGTTAAAGGATTGGCCATTTTGAAGTTTGATGTCATCTCTTTTGAATCAGTTAGCTTTTCAAGGAGCCTCTTAAACTGCAAAAAAAAAGAGGTTCTGGTCGAACTGTCGGGCACCAGTGTGTCTGGACTGAAACCAAACTAAAGTACAGATACATTGGACCTAGCTTCTGCAATCAGGAGTATTTGATCTGATCTAAACAGAACCATTTCTTTTTTCGTGCAACTTCAAGCTCATTGTTACAGGAAGGAGATTGAAATGTGTTGGCTGGGCTTATCAAATTAATAAAGCCTTCAGTGCTGAGATTCAATTAACACTTATCTCTCTTAACAGCCACAGCAGCACAACATGGGATTTAGTGGTGGTATGGGGATGGGAGTGCTCCCGACAGGTCCTCCTGCAGGTCCTCCTGTTCAGAGAGGTAGAGGCCGAGGGCGTGGCAGAGCTGGCAGAGGTGGTTTCAACGCATCCAACAATTCTGGCTACTTGTCTTCTGGTAAGGACATTTGATTTACCCTTTTCTGTTCATTAAGTTGGTGCATACATTGCATCTTGTGCTGCCAAACATTCTGCGATAAACCCTGAGACTATGCCACATTGCATCATAGTGTGCCTGGATATGTACCTCCGCTAACTCATTGTTTGTCTCCACATGCCTTTTTGAATGTGCCCTACTGATATAATGAACTTCCTACAGCAAGCATCTTGTGGTATTTTTTAGATGGGTGAGATCCAGAACAGTATTCACCCACACTTTGTCGTTTTTTGGGGCACTTGCAAAGATTTTCAACAGTGTAACTGAACTCGCCAGCGAGACTGGCTCCTCGGAGATCAGGGCGCCATTTTGAAAGGGAACCCTGATCTGTAAGTGAGCTACTAAGGGTCCCTCACGTTTAAGCGTTTTTCAGAGCCTAGGTATTAAACTGGACTAGCTCACATAAAGACTCCGAGAGACAGCAACTCTGTCACGACAATTTTATTCTCCAAGCTTGTTCAATGTATGAGGGAGAGTGATTCGGGGCAGTATCCAAATCTCTCTAACTGTACATTGTTTGTGTGTTCATTATTATACATGTGCAAAAATGGCTCCCACTCCCCTCAGTTGCACATAATCCAATCATTAACTATCAGGTTACCTACATTGACCTGTAAAATTAACTCTTGTGCATCTTGGTACTGCGTGATCAACTCATGCTGTCCATGGCCAGCTGGTGTTTGTCAAGCCAATCGTCCTTGATGCCTTACACAAATAACTCTCCTTCCTACTGTTTCTGACTTGCGCCATTGTCTAATTAGCCCGGTGTGTTTGGAGCTGAGGATAAGGAATATTCTTGCTGAGCTGACCAGCCTGCATTCTGGTTGTGTCTTGTCCTTCCTAGGAATGTGGTCAAGTCTGGTTGGTTTATGTCCCATCATGCTCAGTGCGCCAGTCACTATCCTCGGTACCTATACCCAGAAGTGTGTTGTCTCTTACTCTGGTTTATGTTTGTTTGCTATTGATCCTGTTGTTCTTGTTTAGTGAACAGTCCAAGTATAAAGGTGTATGCTGGGTTACGTACTACTGTGTCCTACTCGCTTTACCCCCTCCCTCCCTTTTCACCCCACACCCCTATCCATGGGCAACCCCCCCCCCCCCCCTCGCAGACATGGGCATTCCCATCCCCCCCTCCCAATGTGACGTTGCCATTTTCTACCCCCCCCCCCCAGTCCCCTCTTTCATGGGCATGGCCCCCATCCAACCTCGACCCTTGCCATTGTACATTGGTACTACCCTGTCCCCAACCACTGGTGAGGGTGGCTCCAATGGCCTTCGAGACCCCCGAGTGGCTGTTATGACCTATTTCCACTTGTGGAGACCAATAGAAATCGACGGCCGGTTGAGGCCTCACGGGTGCGGCCGGTGACTCCTGGGCACCAGGCGAATGGAGTGTCAAGATGCCTGTGCATATTTAAATGAGCCTAATTGCTTGTTTAAATATTGCCGTGATCCAGGTCACGAGTCAGATAACTCACACCAGGTTTCAGGCCCAGCGCAAAGCCTGATTTGGGCTCCTTCTGCGATTCACCCATTGCGTCAGGCTCCATGCTGGGTGTGGCGGTAGAATCGCACTAGGTTTCCTACTCCTAGTGAAATGTTTATAAAAATTATAATGTTGGCCTCTGATCTGGATTTTTAAATAACTTTCAGTTCTGACTGGGCACCATGGTGGCACAGTGGTTAGCACGCTGCCGAGGTCCTAGGTTTGATCCCGGCTCTGGGTCACTATCCGTGTGGAGTTTGTACATTCTCCCTGTGCTTGTGTGGGTTTCGTCCCCACCATAAGACATAGGAGCAGAATTAGGCCACTTGGCCCATCGAGTCTGCTCCACCATTCAATAATGGCTGATAATTTCTCATCTCTATTCTCCTGCCTTCTCCCCACTACCCCTGATCCCCTTATAAATCAAGAACCTATCTATCTCTTGTCTTTTTGTAATAAAAATATATATTTTATTAAAGTTTTCAAACACAATTTATCTCCCCCCCCCCCCCCGGGGCTGCTGCTGGCTATCTATTTTCCCCCTAACGTTCCGCTAGATAGTCGAGGAACGGTTGCCACCGCCTGGTGAACCCCTGAGCCGATCCTCTCAGCGCAAACTTCATCCCCTCCAGTTTTATGAACCCTGCCATATTGTTTATCCAGGCCTCCACGCCGGGGGGTTTCGCTTCCTTCCACATGAGTAAAATCCTTCGCCGGGCTACTAGGGACGCAAAGGCCACAATATCGGCCTCTTTCGCCTCCTGCACTCCCGGCTCATCCGCTACCCCAAATATAGCTAACCCCCAGCTTGGCTTGACCCGGACCTTCACCACCTTCGAGATCACTCCCGCCACTCCCCTCCAGTGCCGGACACGACCAAAACATATGTGTGGTTCGCCGGGCTTCTCCCGCACCCGTCCTCCACTCCGAAGAACCTGCTCAACCTCGCTCCCGTTATATGTGCTCTATGTAGCACCTTAAATTGGATCAGGCTAAGCCTGGCACACGAGGAAGAGGAATTTACCCTACTTAGGGGATCAGCCCACAAACCCTCCTCAATCTCCTCCCTGAGCTCTTCTTGCCATTTTCCTTTCAGCTCTTCTACCAAGAGCTCATCTCCCGGTATATTTCGGACACTTTGCCCTCCCCGACCCACACCCCCGAAAGCACTCGATCCTGGATCCCCTGTGTCGGGAGCAGCGGAAAATCCCTCACCTGCTGTCTCGTAAACGCCCTCACCTGCATATACCTAAAGATGTTCCCCAGAGGCAGCTCGTACTTTTCCTCTACCGCTCCCAAGCTCGCAAACGTCCCATCTATAAATAAGTCTCCCACTCTCCTAATTCCTGCCCGGTGCCAGCTCTGGAACCCTCCGTCCAACCTCCCTGGGGCAAACCTATGGTTGTTCCTGATCGGGGACCACACCGAGGCTCCCAATACACCCCTCTGTCGCCTCCATTGCCCCCAGATACAGTGTTGCCGCCACCACTGGGTTTGTGGTAAACCTTTTCGGGGAGAGCGGTAGTGGCGCCGTCACCAGTGCTTTTAAGCTCGTTCCTTTACAGGACGCCATCTCTTGCCTTTTCCACGCCGCCCCCTCTCACTCTATCATCCACTTACGGATCATCGCCACATTGGTGGCCCAGTAATAGTCGCCCAAATTCGGCAACGCCAGTCGCCCTCTGTCCCTGCTACGTTGCGGGAACCTCCTTCTTACCCTCGGGGCCTTCCCTGCCCACATGAAGCTCATGATGCTCCTATCTATTTTCTTGAAAAAGGCCTTCGTGATCAATATTGGGAGACATTGAAACACAAATAAGAACCTCGGGAGGACCATCATCTTAATCGCCTGCACTCTGCCCGCCAGTGACAGCGGCTGCATATCCCACCTTTTGAAATCCTCTTCCATTTGCTCCATCAGCCGAGTCAGATTGAATCTGTGTAGGGTTCCCCAGCTCCTGGCTATCTGAATCCCCAGGTATCGGAAGTTTCTTTCCACTATCCTTAGCGGTAGGCCATCTATCCCTCTACTCTGGTCCCCAGGGTGTATTATGAAAAGCTCACTCTTTCTCATGGTTAAGCCTATATCCCGAGAAATCTCCAAACTCCCTCAATATCTGCATAACCTCTGTCACCCCCCCCCCCCCCCCCCCCCCCCCCCCCCCGGATCCGCCACATACAGCAGTAGGTCATCTGCGTAGAGTGACACTCGGTGTTCCTCGCCCCCTCTGACCACCCCTCTCCATTTCCTGGAGTCATAGACATAGAAAATACAGCACAGAACGGCCCTTCGGCCCACGATGTTGTGCCGAACCTTTGTCCTAGATTAATCATGGATTATCATTGAATTTACAGTGCAGAAGGAGGCCATTTGGCCCCCTGAGTCTGCACCGGCTCTTGGAAAGAGCACCCTACCCAAACTCAACACCTCCAACCAACACCAAGGGCAATTTTGGACACTAAGGGCAATTTATCATGGCCAATCCACCTAACCTGCACGTCTTTGGACTGTGGGAGGAAACCAGAGCACCCGGAGGAAACCCACGCACACACGGGGAGGACGTGCAGACTCCGCACAGACAGTGACCCAAGCCGGAATCGAACCTGGGACCCTGGAGCTGTGAAGCAATTGTGCTATTCACAATGCTACCATGCTGCCCTTAAGAACAAATAAATCTACACTATATCATTTTACCGTAATCCATGTACCTATCCAATAGCTGCTTGAAGGTCCCTAATGTTTCCGACTCAACTACTTCCACAGGCAGTGCATTCCATGCCCCCACTACTCTCTGGGTAAACAACCTACCTCTGATATCCCTCCTATATCTTCCACCTTAAATTTATGTCCCCTTGTAATGGTTTGTTCCACCTGGGGAAAAAGTCTCTGACTGTCTACTCTATCTATTCCCCTGATCATCTTATAAACCTCTATCAAGTCACCCCTCATCCTTCTCCGTTCTAATGAGAAAAGGCCTAGCACCCTCAACCTTTCCTCGTAAGACCTACTCTCCATTCCAGGCAACATCCTGGTAAATCTTCTTTGCACCTTTTCCAAAGCTTCCACATCCTTCCTAAAATGAGGCGACCAGAACTGTACACAGTACTCCAAATGTGGCCTTACCAAAGTTTTGTACAGCTGCATCATCACCTCACGGCTCTTAAATTCAATCCCTCTGTTAATGAACGCGAGCACACCATAGGCCTTCTTCACAGCTCTATCCACTTGAGTGGCAACTTTCAAAGATGTATGAACATAGACCCCAAGATCTCTCTGCTCCTCCACATTGCCAAGAACTCTACCATTAACCCTGTATTCCGCATTCATATTTGTCCTTCCAAAATGGACAACCTCACACTTTTCAGGGTTAAACTCCATCTGCCACTTCTCAGCCCAGCTCTGCATCCTATCTATGTCTCTTTGCAGCCGACAACAGCCCTCCTTACTATCCACAACTCCACCAATCTTCGTATCGTCTGCAAATTTACTGACCCACCCTTCAACTCCCTCATCCAAGTCATTAATGAAAATCACAAACAGCAGAGGACCCAGAACTGATCCCTGCGGTATGCCACTGGTAACTGGGATCCAGGCTGAATATTTGCCATCCACCACCACTCTCTGACTTCTATCGGTTAGCCAGTTCGTTATCCAACTGGCCAAATTTCCCACTATCCCATGCCTCCTTACTTTCTGCATAAGCCTACCATGGGGAACCTTATCAAATGCCTTACTAAAATCCATGTACACTACATCCACTGCTTTACCTTCATCCACATGCTTGGTCACCTCCTCAAAGAATTCAATAAGACTTGTAAGGCAAGACCTACCCCTCACAAATCCGTGCTGACTATCCCTAATCAAGCAGTGTCTTTCCAGATGCTCAGAAATCCTATCCTTCAGTACCCTTTCCATGACTTTGCCTACCACCGAAGCAAGACTAACTGGCCTGTAATTCCCAGGGTTATCCCTAGTCCCTTTTTTGAACAGGGGCACGACATTCGCCACTCTCCAATCCCCTGGTACCACCCCTGTTGACAGTGAGGACGAAAAGATCATTGCCAACTAAATCCAATATTGCCACTCCTCTGGTCGAACAATCTACATACTGTGTTAGAAAAGCTTCCTGGACACACTGCACAAACACCACCCCATTCAAACTATTTGATCTAAAGAGTTTCCACTCAATATTTGGGAAGTTAAAGTCACCCATGACTACTACCCTGTGACTTCTGCACCTTTCCAAAATCTGTTTCCCAATCTGTTCCTCCACATCTCTGCTACTATTGGGGGGCCTATAGAAAACTCCTAACAAGGTGACTGCTCCTTTCCTATTTCTGATTTCAACCCATACTACCTCATTAGGGTGATACTCCTCGAACTGCCTTTCTGCAGCTGTTGTACTATCTCTAATTAACAATGCCACCCCCCCCACCTCTTTTACCACCCTCCCTAATCTTATTGAAACATCTATAACCAGGGACCTCCAACAACCATTTCTGCCCCTCTTCTATCCAAGTTTCCGTGATGGCCACCACATCGTTGTCCCAAGTACCGATCCATGCCTTAAGTTCACCCACCTTATTCCTGATGCTTCTTGCGTTGAAGTATACACACTTCAACCCATCTCCGTGCCTGCAAGTAGTCTCTCCTTTGTCAGTGTTCCCTTCCCCACTGCCTCATTACACGCTTTGGCGTCCTGAATATCGGCTACCTTAGTTGCTGGACTACAAATCCGGTTCCCATTCCCCTGCCAAATTAGTTTAAACCCTCCCGAAGAGTACTAGAAAACCTCCCTCCCAGGATATTGGTGCCCCTCTGGTTCAGATGCAACCCGTCCTGCTGTTCCAGGTCCCACCTTCCCCAGAATGCGCTCCAATTATCCAAATACCTGAAGCCCTCCCTCTTACACCATTCCTGCAGCCACGTGTTCAACTGCGCACTCTCCCTATTCCTAGCCTCGCTATCACGTGGCACCGGCAACAAACCAGAGATGACAACTCTGTCTGTCCTGGCTTTTAACTTCCAGCCTAACTCCCTAAACTTGTTTATTACCTCCACACCCCTTTTCCTACCTATGTCGTTGGTACCAATGTGTACCACGACTTCTGGCTGCTCACCCTCCCCCTTAAGGATCCTGAAGACACAATCCGAGACATCCCTGGCCCTGGCACCCGGGAGGCAACATACCTTCCGGGAGTCTCGCTCGCGACCACAAAATCTCCTATCTATTCCCCTAACCATTGAATCTCCTACAACTATTGCTTTTCTATTCTCCCCCCTTCCCTTCTGAGCCCCAGAGCCAGACTCAGTGCCAGAGACTTGGCTGCTAGGGCCTTCCCCCGGTAGGTCATCCCCCCCCCCCCCCAACAGCATCCAAAACTGTATACTTGTTTTGAAGGGGAACGACCACGAGGGATCCCTGCACTGTCTGCCTGTTTGTTTTTTTTCCCCCTGACTGTAACCCAGCTACTCTTGTCCTGTACCTTGGGTGTGGTTACCTCCCAGTAACTCTTCTCAATCACCCCCTCTGCCTCCCGGATGATCCGAAGTTCATCCATCTTCAGCTCCAGTTCCCTAACACGGTCTTTGAGGAGCTGAAGTTGGGTGCACTTCCCGCAGGTATAGTCAGCGGGGACACCGGTGGTATCCCTCACCACCCACATCCTACAGGAGGAGCATGCAACTGGCCTAGCCTCCATCCCCTCTTACCTGTCAGAATATAGCTGCCCTGTGGACTAACTAGATCTCCGCCCTCCGACTCTGCTCCCAGTCAGCTACACTTTCTGTAAACTCCTGGCTCTCTTCTCACTCTTTGCGGAAATGTAGGAAACAAAATGAAAGGAGCGCCTTACCCTCTCCTCGCCTAACTCTCTCAGTCACCAAACTCTTACTATAGCACTCAAATGCACCAAATTTAGCACTCCCTCAGTCACCAAACTCTCACTATAGCACTCAAATGCACCAAATTCAGCACTCCCTCAGTCACCAAACTCTCACTTTAGCACTCAAATGCACCAAATTCAGCACTCCCTCAGTCACCAAACTCTCGCTTTAGCACTCAAATGCACCAAATTCAGCACTCCCTCAGTCACCAAACTCTCACTTTAGCACTCAAATGCACCAAATTCAGCACTCCCTCAGTCACCAAACTCTCACTATAGCACTCAAAATGCACCAAATTCAGCACTCAGTGCAAACAAAGTCTGCACTGTAGGGGATCACTTTTATACTGTGAATCTAGCCTCTGAGTCTAGTCTCTCAGCGCTATGGCCAGTGGTTCAATTGCCAGCGCGAACAGTAATGGGGACAGAGGGCACCCCTGTCTTGTTCCCCTATGTAGTCCAAAATACTCCGATCTTTGCCGATTTGTGACTACACTTGCCGTTGGGGCCCCATAAAGGAGTTTAACCCAGCTAATAAACCCGTTCCCGAACCCAAACCTCCTTAACACTTCCCATAAATACTCCCACTCCACCCTATCAAATGCCTTCTCTGCATCCATTGCCGCCACTATCTCTGCCTCCCCCTCTGCTGGGGGCATCATTATCACCCCCCAATAGCCGTCGCACGTTGACATTCAGTTGTCTCCCCTTTACGAACCCTGTCTGATCTTCGTGCACCACCCCCGGGACACAATCCTCTATCCTCATTGTCAGCACTTTTGCCAACAACTTGGCGTCCACATTCAGGAGCGAGATAGGCCTATAAGACCCGCATTGCAGCGGGTCTTTATCTCGCTTCAGGATTAGTGATATCGTCGCCTCCGACATTGTCGGGGGTAGGGTCCCCCCTTCTCTGGCCTCGTTAAAGGTTCTTACCAGCAGCGGGGCCAACAAGTCCACGTATTTCCTGTAAAATTCCACCGGGAACCCGACAGGTCCTGGGGCCTTCCCTGCCTGCATGTTCCCCAGCCCTTTGGTCACCTCGTCCACCCCAATTGGCGCCCCCAGGGCTGCCACCTCCTGCTCCTCCACCCTCGGGAGCCTTTGTTGGTCCAGAAACAGCTGCATCCCCTCTTTTCCCTCCGGGGGTTGGAACCTATATAACCTCTCATAAAAGGTCTTGAACACCTCATTTACCTTCCCTGCTCTCCGCACCGTGGTTCCCGTTTCATCCCTAACTCCCCCTATTTCCCTCGCCGTTGTCCTCTTACGAAGCTAGTGGGCCAACAGGCGACTCGCCTTTTCCCCATATTCATATCACAGTGCCTTCCTCCACTGTGCCTCTGCCTTCCCTGTGGTCAGCAGGTCAAACTCCGTCTGGAGTCTTTGCCTCTCCCTATATAGTCCTTCGTCCGGGGCCTCCGCATATATTTTATCCACACACACAATCTCCCCCAGTAATCTTTCCCTCTCTTTGGCCTCTGTTTTCCCTTTGTGAGCCCTGATGGAGATCAATTCTCCCCTGACCACCGCCTTCAGCGCTTCCCATACTACCCCCACTCGGACCTCCCCATCATCATTGGCCTCCAGGTACCTTTTGATACATCCCTGCACCCTTCCGCAGACTCCCTCATCCGCCAATAATCCCACATCCAGTCGCCAGACAGGACGCTGTTCCCTCTCCTCTCCTAGTTCCAGATCCACCCAATGTGGGGCATGGTCTGAAACAGTTATGGCCGAGTACTCCTTTCCTTCCACCCTCGAAATCAGTGACCTTCCCAAAACGAAGAAATCTATCCGGGAGTATACCTTATGGACATGGGAGAAAAAGGAGAACTCTTTGGCCAGCGGCATAGCAAATCTCCACGGATCCACTCCCCCCATTGGTCCACAAACCCCCTAAGCACCTTGGCCGCTGCTGGCCTTCTTCCGGTCCTAGATCTAGATCTATCTAGCCCTGGGTCTACCACGGGGTTGAAGTCCGTCCGTCCCGTCCCCATTACCAGGTTCCCTACCTCCAGGTCCGGGATGCGTCCCAGCATCCGCTTCATAAATCCCGCATCATCCCAGTTCGGGGCATATACGTTGACCAGCACGACCTCCATTCCCTCCAGTCTGCCACTCACCATCACATATCTGCCCCCGCTGTCCGCTACAATGTTCCTAGCCTCGAACGACACCCGTTTTCCCCACCAATATGGCCACCCCTCTAGTCTTTGCGTCCAGCCCTGAGTGGAACACCTGTCCCACCCATCCTTTCCTTAACCTAGGGCAGCACGGTAGCCTTGTGGATAGCACAATTACTACACAGCTCCAGGGTCCCAGGTTCGATTCCGGCTTGGGTCACTGTGCGGAGTCTGCACATCCTCCCCGTGTGTGCGTGGGTTTCCTCCGGGTGCTCCGGTTTCCTCCCACAGTCCAAAGATGTGCAGGTTAGGTGGATTGGCCATGCTAAATTGCCCTTGGTGTCCAAAATTGCCCTTAGTGTTGGGTGGGGTTACTGGGTTATGGGGATAGGGTGGCGGTGTTGACCTTGGGTAGGGTGCTCTTTCCAAGAGCCGGTGCAGACTCGATGGGCCGAATGGCCTCCTTCTGCACTGTAAATTCTATGATAATCTATGAAACCTAACCTGGTCCGCCACTTTCAGATGCGTCTCTTGAAGTCTGCCTTCAGTCCTTTTAAGTGCGCGAACACTCGGGCCCTCTTAATCGGCCCATTTAGGCCTCTCATGTTCCACGTGATCAGCCGGACCGGGGAGGCTGCCCACCCCTGTCGACTAGCCATCACCCTCTCTGAGCCAGTCCCACGTCTCGGTTCCGCGCACCCACCCGTCCCCCAGGTGGCGCATTCCCGCCTCGACCACCTTTTCTCTTACCAGCTCCCTTTCGATCTCAGCAGCAGCAACCCAGTTGTCCCCCTCCCCCGCTAGATCCCCATCTAGCATGGTTACTCCCCCCATATTGCTTCCGAAAGTCAGCTGACTTCAACTGACCCCTGCTTCTCCCGCTCTCTCCTTGACCCCCCTGTGTGAGGAACTCCCATCCTCCTTGCGCCTATCTTCCCGCCATCATCTCTGGTGCGGGAAAAGAAAAAGAAACTCCGCGCTTTCTAGAACCATCCCGTCCCTCATGGCGCAGCTCCCCCCCCCCCCCCCCCCCACCGGCGCCCACATTTCTCAGTGTCCTCCTCCTCTTTTCCCCCCCCCCCCCCCCCCCCCCCCAATCCCAATTTACACCTCTATACATCAGCATCGTCGTTTCCCCTCCAACATCAGTCCCTCAGTTCTGGTCCAGTTTCTCTTTTTGAATGAAGGTCCATGCTTCTTCCGACGTTTCAAAATAGTAATGTCTATCCTGGTGTGTGACCCATAATCGCGCCGGCTGCAACATCCCGAACTTCACTTTCTTCTTATGCAGCACCTCCTTGGCTCGATTGAAACTCGCCCTCCTTCTCGCCACCTACGCACTCCAGTCCTGATACACTCGTATCACCGCATTCTCCCATCTGCTACTTCGTACCTTCTTGGCCCATCTCAGAACCACCTCTCTATCATTGAAGCGGTGAAATCGCACGACCATCGCCCTAGGTGGTTCTCCAGCCTTTGGTCTCCTCGCAGGGACCCGGTGGGCCCCTTCCACTTCCAAGGGGCCCGAGGGGGCCTCAGCTCCCATTAGCGAGCGTAGCATCGTGCTCGCATAAGCCCCGCCGTCAGATCCTTCCACACCCTCGGGGAGACCCAGGATCCGGAAGTTCTTTCTCCTTGATCTATTTTCCAGGACTTCAATTCTTTCGATGCACTTCTTATGAAGCGCCTCGTGCGTCTGCATTTTGACCGCTAGGCCCAGGATCTCGTCCTCGTTGTCAGTTACCCTCTGCTCTACCACACGGAGCTCTATCTCCTGGGCCTTTTGTGTCTCTTTAAGCCCCTCGATTGCCTGTAGCATCGGGGCCAGCACCTCCTTTTTTAGCAGCTCCACACAGTCTTAAAAATTCATCCTGGTCCGGTCCCCATGTCGCCTGGGCTCCCTCCGACGCCATCTTGTTCCTTTCTTTCCTCTGCCGCTGCCCTCGAGGATTCTCCGAGATCTGCCCGCCGCCGCCGATCTTTTTCTTTCCCACTGCGGGGGACTCCCTGTTGCTTCACCCCACACCGGGTTGCGTCGCAAAAAGAATTCCCGTTGGGGCTCTTAAAAGAGCCCGAAGGTCCGTCTAAGCTGGAGCCGCCGAAACGTGCGGCTTAGCTGGTCGTCGCCGCAACCGGAAGTCCTCTATCTCTGTCTTAAAGGCACTCAGTGAATTTGCCTCCACAGCCTCCTGCGGCAAAGAGTTCCACAGATTCACCACCCTCTGGCTGAAGAAATTCCTCCTCCTCTCTGTTTTAAAGGATCGTCCCTTTAATCTGACATGGTGTCCTCTGGTTCTAGTTTTCCCTACAAGTGGAAACATCCTCTCCACGTCCACTCTATCCAGGCCTCGCAGTGTCTTGTATGTTTCAATAAGATCCCTTCTCATCCTTCTAAACTCCAATGAGTACAGACCCACAGTCCTCAAACGTTCCTCATACGACAAGTTCTTCATTCCAGGGATCATTGTGAACCTCCTCTGGACCCTTTCCAAGGCCAGCACATCCTTAGATATGGGGCCCAAAACTGTTCACAATACTCCAAATGGGGTCTGCCCAGAGCCTTATACAGCCTCAGAAGTACATCCCTGGTCTTGTATTCTATTTTTCAACTTAAGTTGTGCAGAGTAGGTGGATTGGCCATGCTAAATTGCCCCTTAATTGGAAAAAATGAATTGGGTACTCTTTATTTTTTTTAAACTTTCAATTCTGACGGTCTGACCGTTGAATGTAGTCTGTTAGAATGAAGGAGTCATGATGTGGAGTTTCCGGCGTTGAATTGGGGTGAGCACAGTAAGAAGTCTCACAACACCAGGTTAAAGTCCAACACGTTTGTTTCAAATCACTAGCTTTCGGAGCACTGCTCCTTCCTCAGGTGAATGAAGAGGTAGGTTCCAGAAACATATGTAAAGACAAAGTCAAAGATGCAAGACGATACTTTGAATGTGAGCGTTTGCAGGTAATTAAGTCTTTACAGATCCAGAGAGCGGGGTAATCCCAGGTTAAAGAGGTGTGAATTGTCTCAAGCCAGGACAGTTGGTAGGATTTTGCAAGCCCAGGCCAGATGGTGGGGGGTGAATGTAATGTGACCTGAATCCAAGGTACCTGTTGAGGCGGTACTCATGTGTGCAGAACTTATAGCCGATACTGCGTTGTCGCACGCCCTGAAGACTGCCTTGGAGAACGCTTACCCGAACATCAGAGGCTGAATGCCCTTGACTGCTGAAGAATTCCCCGACTGGAAGGGAACATTCCTGCCTGGTGATTGTTGCGCGATGTCCGTTCATTCGTTGTCGCAGCGTCTGCATGGTCTCTCCATGTACCACGCTTCGGGACATCCTTTCCTGCAGCGTATGAGGTAGACTATGTTGGCTGAGTCTCAGGAGTATGTGCCACGTACCTGGTGGGTGGTATTCTCGTGTGTAATGGTGGTACCCATGTCTATCTTGCAGAGATTGCCTGCAAATGCTCGCATTCAAGGTATCGTCTTGCATCTTTGACTACATATATATATATATATATATATATATATATATATGTTTCTGGAACCTACACCTTCATTCACCTGAGGAAGGAGCTGCGCTCCGAAAGCTAGTGATTTGAAACAAACCTGTTGGACTTTAACCTGGTGTTGTAAGACGTCTTAGAATAAAGGAGTGTTGAGGCTCTAGTTTATGCTGCCCTGATTGATGTCTGTGTAATTGGGGGACTCTAATATATATGCGAACAACACCGCCTGCAAGTTACCCTCCAAGCCACACAACATTCTGACTTTAAACTATATTGCCATTCCTCCTCTGTCGTTGGATCTCAAAAAGAAAGGCTGTTCAAGTGCCTCGGGACCAAAGTTACCAAAATTTGCACTAGATGACCAGCACAGAAATGATCTGTGGAGTACTGTGACTACCAGTCACACACCGGGTGGGAGCTGTCACCTCTGACAAGTGTTTTTTTTCCCCCCTTCCTAGGGACTGGCTATGGTGGAGGAAACTATGGATATGGTGGTGGTGGTGGTGGCGGCAGTGGAGGTGGAGGTGGAGGTGGAGGTGGAGGAGGGGCTGGTGCCAACTATGGTTATGGATCATCTAATTCCTCTGGTGGATACGGTAAGATTTAATTGTAAATGCATATAACTGACTTGTAAGATTATGTACTGCATGTTATTCTTGAGCAAGATACTAGAATTTCTTTAGGGGTTTGCGTGTAAAGATGAGGATAGTGAAACTGAATAAAATGCATGTACCTAGTGCTAAAAAAGAATTGACAATCAGCTTATATCTGTAACCTGGCAACACACTAACTCTAAATTAACTTGATGCAACGAAAAAGTGATAAAGATTTATAAAGTTCTGTGCATTGAGTGAAGCTGTTTTTTTTTTTTTTAAAAGGGCAAATACGAGTGCTAACTTTGAATTTCTGTTATCCCTCTGAAAGAATTACTGGCCTTGATTATATTTGCTTAGAGGGGTTGGTAAGTAGTTCTGTAGATTGCAAAATCAGCTTAGCTTGCTGATCTGTAGGGTAATCAGAGATGTGCAAGATACGGTGGCACAATGGTTTGCACTGCTGCCTCACAGTGCCAGGGACCCGGGTGGTCCGGTTTCCTCCCACAGTCCAAAGCTGTGCAGGTTAGGTGGATTGGCCATGATAAAATTTCCCCTCATGTCCAAAAGGTTAGGTGGGGTTACTGGGTTACAGGGATAGGGTGGGCGGTGTGGGCCTAGGTAGAGTGCTCTTTCCAAGGGCCGGTGCAGACTCGATGGGCTGAGTGGCCTTCTGCACTGTAGTGATTCTGTGATTCTTACTATTGATTGGGGGACTTTAATTTCTCAAAATATTAAATGGGATAATGTTCGAAGTGGGGGGGGTTTCTTCATGTGTTCAGAACAATTATTTCCTTGGCCATTTATGCTCTTGATTTAACTAGGCAGAGGGTGTTACTAGGTCTGGTGCTGGGGAATAACGTAGACCAAGTCTATGTGGGGCAACACTTGGGCAAGGGTGACCATTATGGAAATATGCTTGTATTAGTATTGGAAAAGAGCAAGAAAGAATCTAACGTAGAGTTTCTAACCTGGAAGAAGGCTAGCCAGGATAAAATGGAACCAAATGTTAAGGTAAAACTATCACGGAACAATGAGTGATCTTCGAGGAAGAGATACTTCAGGTAGAGGTTATATATATATATATATATCCCATCAAGAGGGAACGTCAGGGGGCTGAAGCTTGTTGCATGTCAGATGGAAGAATATGAAAAAACAATAAAAGGGTGTATGATGCATGTCGTGGGAACTTTTTGAGCACGTAGAATAATTTAAGAGGGTAAGTGAAGCGGAGATTATATCAGGCGAAAGCTAGAGGAGAAGTTTGAATTAATTAAGGAAAGCAACGTGGATTTGTAAAATGCAGATAGTGCTTGATCAATCAAATTGAATCTTTTAATGAAGTAACAGAAGATCGATGAAGGTAAAATAATGGATGTCGTATACATAGATGTTAAGAAATTGATAGTCCCACATAAAAAACTGGTTAACAAAATTGAGACTCGTGGGATAAGAGGCTCAGTCTCCGATTGGACAAAAGTCGGCTTAAGGACATCAACGTCAAGATGTGATTAATTGTTTCTCAGACTGAAAGGCAGTTACAGTGATGTTCCCGGGGGTCACTACTTTTTGATGTAAATATAAATAGCTTGGAATACAAAGTACTTTCAAAATTTTCTGAAATCCCAAACTTGGATGTGTGACGAGCAGCAAGCATGATGCAAATCAACAGAACATGGGCTAAAAGAATGGGCAAATAAATGGCAAATGGAATTTAGTACAGACAAGTGTGATGCATTTTGGAAGAAGGGATAGGAAGAGGCAATGTAAACTTAATGCCACAGTTCTTGGGAGTATGCATGGACCGGGGGTTTATGTGCATAGAACTTTGAAGTTAGCAGGGCATATTGAGAGAGTAATTAGCAAAGGATTTGGGGCTTTGTGAATCGAGATATTGGACACAAAAGCAGGGAAGTTATGCTGAACCTTTAGTTGTGGCCTAACCAGAGTTTTATATAGGTATTGCATCCAGTTCTGGTCGCTATACTTCAGGAAGGATGTGGGGTCTTTGAGAGAATGCAGAGGAGATTTAGTAGATTGGTACCAGGCAGAAAGGAATTTAGCTACAAAGTTAATTTGGAGAGGCTGGGGTTGTTCTTCAGGTGTACAAGAGCGTCCGGTGTGGATGAGATGGACAAAGTAAAGCTGCTTCTGTTAGCTGATGGTTTATGGACTGGGGGGACACAGACTTTGGGGGATGTGACAAATGTTTTTATACAGCGAATGGTCCCCATCAGGAACTTGCTGTCTAAGGGAGTGATGGAAATGGAGACGATCAATGATTTCAAGTGGAAATTAGGTGGGTACTTGAAGGAAATAAATGTGCAGAGGTGTATTACTTGGAGCTGGGTACTGGGGCTGATTGGATTGTTGTTCAGAGACCTGGTGTGGACTCAATGGCCTCCTCCTCCTCCTCCAAATTCCCCATCTCCAAAGCCAGCCATGTAAAGCTGCGGGAATGAATTATCCAATACATAAAGCTTCAATTCTCTTTGGCCCTCTAACTGAATAATGCATAATTTCCTCAGCACTGACCTTTTTCTTGCAGCAGAGGCTGATGTTCTGAGGAGCTGTTGACAGAGGCTATTAAGTTTCAACCATTTTCTTTATCTCTCATGCCCATATGGGGGTAAATGCCATTATTGTCTGGTTAGGTCCGGTAGCCTGTATCTATGTTGTTAAATGCTGGTTGTCCTCTGTGGTTAGTGTCAATCTTAACGTTGGGGAGAGGGGTGATAATGAAATTGAACCCAGGAGAAATATCTGGAACATAACTAAGCACAGGCTGGTCAATGATTTCATTCTGTATCGATGATGTGAATTTACCGATCAATAGATATTAATGCCTGAGGACTCGTCTCCTGTGTAATTTTTAGAGCTGCAGTTTAAACGTGCTGCCTATTACTGAATTATAGTTGGCACATTTTATATTTCTCTGCTTTGTAAGCCACACGAAGCAAAACCTATTTATCAACAAACCAAAATCTGCGCACAAAGAAGCAGCTTGCCTGAGAAAAAACCGCGTGCACGAGGTGACAGGAGCAGAGAAATCTAAAAAAAAAAAAAAAAAATTGGCATTCTACCTTTTTACCAAGCCCGCCTAATTTTTTTTCTCTGCTCTGTCTCCCAGCTGCAGGTGACTTTTTCAAAGACAGCTTCCAAGATTTTCCCTCTGGCTAGAGGGTGAAAATTGATACAAAATCCTGCCCCTCCCATTTTGGTCTATAATTCATTTGAACTGTTGACGCCCAAAGTCTGCAGACACACGCTGGACTGTGCTGCTTCATCTGGACTCTGATATTTTGCACCCACTCAAATGGCAAATACCCACTGTTTTTTTGACTCGGAATTCTGACATCCATCAGAGAAGCGTCTTTTGTCTGCAGCATTGTCACCTTTATACTGACGGAGTTTGGGGAGGAGGCTTCTACAAGACCACAACAACTGAAAAGCAATAAATCTGTGTTAAAATCAATGGAGAAGCAAAAGGATTTCACTGTCCAAAGATGCAATTCTGATTCCTCATATAGAGTTTCCCAGAATAACCAATCAGGCCAGTTCTACATCTGCATCCTAACACTGTATAGAGGCAGGATTTGGGGCCTGATCTCTTTTAAAAAGTCAAATTGTTTAAACCTGGGTTATAGTGCTCAACATGTTGCATCGAAGTGTTTTAATGATGCAACTGTGGTTTCACATCTTGTGTATAATGCAGTTGATACCAGTGGGAAGAGGCATATCATTTATGGGAGGTGGAGATGAGTGCTTTGATTTTGACCAGTTAATAAGATGCTTAAATGCTTCTAAATCTACATGTTAAAAATGAATACTCTGAGATCACACCCCACGCTCTCCCAGAATTATCTGTTAGTGTTCTATTCTGTTTTGGTGTTGGATTAGTTTGGCATCGAGTTTAGGTTCTAAAAACAATAGAGGACTGGAACCATATCTCCACGTGGCATTTGCAGCTTCCTTGTCACTGCCACAAACAACCTCCATACGATTCACACTCTGCCCATCAACCTCTTTCCACCCTGTCTCTTAAGCTATGCCCATAAATCTATTGGTTTGAACATAAATATAAATGTAGAGTGGTTTATCTGTTCAGACATGAAAGGGATCGAGTATCGTTCCTGATCTGAAATTAGGACGGCATTTCTCGGAGTGGAAAAGGACTATTGAGAGTGTGGTTTTATAAATAAACCCCTTCCACCTAAATTACACTCATCCTCAATCCCTTCTCTATACAGAAGTTCCCTTCAATATTGAAGCCATTTGCTGTTGTTTTGGTGGTTTTCAAGGAGCTGTATTTACTGGGGATGCACCTGACCACCGGTCAGGTTTTAGTTTGTCCTATTGTTTGAGCCTTCACTGGTCCACATTATGCTTGAATAAATTAATTCCGTTCACAGTTTCTTCTTACTGAGCCAGGTGAATGTATGTGGCTCTGGACGTTATACACTGTTTGGCACTCTGAGCTGGGGTGTTCATAAGTTGCTAGGTTTTCATATATGAAAATATAACTTCAGCAACTGTTGAGATGATTTTCTGAAGTCTATTTGAGATTCACAGTCATTTCCAACAATAGTCAGCGCCCTCACGGTAGACTGCTTCTTTGTGGTTCACTGCTAGCCACATTCATTGTAGTAAATGGCACTGGATCTCATATAGGCTGCACCAACATGAAGTTATTGTAATGAGTGGAATATTCTTCCAAAGTTAGTGTTTGAAATTGGCCATGGCATTATGGGGGCAGAATACAACATGTGGTGTGACAACATTGCAGGGATTTCTGGCTTTGATCTTGCTGGGCTTGATTTTAATGTGATTTTATAACAATAAGGGTTTCCTTTTTTAAGTAATATAGAACTTACAGTAATGTACTGGCCCTATCCCATCAAAGAAAATACAGGTTTCAGGTAAAGCAGTAGGGTTGCACTTATTCATGGGATTTTATGTATGACCTATTTTATTGTGCCTCCCTTGTCAGTTAACATTTTAATGCTGTGTTTTGTGTTGTAACTTTTTTTTTCTACAAGAGAACAAATGTATAGCATCCTGAGCAGAACTGATGTCAGATTTGTTTTATTCAAGTTCAATAAAAGTTTCTAAGGAATAAAATCCAGCTGTGAGTGAAAATGGCTTCAATCAGGAATGGGATGGCACTGTGATGGTGGCAATTTATACTGCTTCAGTTATTTGAGTAACTATATTATGTTGACAATTACCACTTTGGGATTTTGAACAAAGTTACTGAATTATTATACAGTGATTGCTCTCTTAAAGTTGCAATCACATTCCTCAAAAGTACAACTTAAAGCAAATCGGATTTTTCCATTACATCCAATGTAGAGGCTGGTTTTGTAGAACCTCATCCCTTAGAAAAAAAAACACTGAAACATGCAAGCTGAAATACTTCACATCACAACTTTTAAAATAAGCAGATGTAACAAGATAAACATGGCAGTGACCCGGGGCCGGGATGAAACCCGGGTCTTTGGCGCCGTCAGGCAACAGTGCTAACCACTGCACCACCATGCCGCCCTGTAGAGGCATTGAGTTGGTTTCAACATCTATGCTGATATTCTCAACCATTCAACCAAGAGAGAAGAAGGTTAAGAGGTGACTTAATAGAGGCATACAAGATGATTAGAGGATTAGATACGGTGGATGGTGAGAGCCTTTTTCCTCGGATGGTGATGGCTAGCACGAGGGGACATAGCTTTAAATTGAGGGGAGATAGATATAGGACAGATGTCAGAGGTAGGTTCTTTACTCCGAGAGTATTAAGGGCGTGGAATGCCCTGCCTGCAACAGTAGTGGACTTGCCAACATTAAGGATATGTCATTGGATAGACATATGGACGATAAGGGAATAGTGTAGATGGGCTTTAGATTGGTTTCACAGGTCGGCGCAACATCGAGGGCCGAAGGGCCTGAACTGCGCTGTAATGTCCTATGTTCATTCAATGCCTCTGTCAGACTGCTCATCTGACAATCTCTTGTGGATGAGCGAGCTCCAGTTCAACATTGGGAAGACTGAATCTATTGTCATTAGCTCCCTGCCATTAACTCTGAGATTGCTAAACTGATCATCTCACTGCGGAGCTTGCAAATTGCAGTCTCATTTCTGAAACTCAATACATCACTTTTTTAAGTTAAACCATTGACTGACCGGTACTTCAATCCTAGTTCAATATACCTCAAATATCCAGGTTTTTTCTTCTCTATAATTAGTACTTTTCTGTCAATATGGCATTGTACTGAAATCCTAGTAACCTTTGTGTGCCTGACCTGTGAGTGTTGTTACAGGCACAGGTTCCAGCTTACCTTTTATCAGACTAGATAATCTGAATAAATCATGGTGTGTGTAATCCTTTTGAAGAGTGGCCTCTTCGAGTATGTTGTCTTTAAACTTTTCATGTTGTCATTTAAGCTGTACCACAAATCAGAGAAAACATCATTTTCACTGTCCCTCAATGCTATTGATGTGTGAATCTGGTGTAAGTGGCAAGCTATTCAATACAAAAATTGTTGGGGTGGTAAAGGTGAGGAGGATAACCCTCCATTACAGGAGGATATAGACAGGCTGGTTAGATGGGCGATCAGTGGCAAATGGAATTCAATCCGGATAAGTGTGAGGTGATGCACTTGGGCCGGACAAACAAGGCGTGGGAATACAGGATAAACGGCAGGACCCTGGGAAGCACCAAGGATCAGAGGGGCCTTGATGTTCATGTACACCTGTCCCTTAAGGTAGCAGAGCAGGTGGGTACAGTGGTTAAGAAGGCATATAGTATACTTGCCTTTATTAGCCGAGGCAGAGAGTTGAATGGCAGGGAGGTTATGCTGGAACTGTATAAAACATTGGTTTGGCCACAGCTAGAGTATTGTGTGCAGTTCTGGGATCCACATTACAGGAGGGATGTGATAGCACTGGACAGGGTGCAGAGGAGATTTACCAGGATGTTGCCTGGGCTGAAGGGTTTTAGTTGTGAACAGAGATTGGATCGACTGGGATTGTTTTCCTTGGAGCAGAGGAGACTGAGGGGGGACAGGATTGAGATGTATAAAATTGAGGGGCACAGGTAGGGTAGACAGGAAGAACGTTTCCCCTTGGTGGAGGGATCAGTGACCAGGGGGCACAGATTTAAGGTAAAGGGCAGGAGGTTAGAGGGGATGTGAGGGGAAACTTTTTTACTCGGAGGGTGGCTGGAATCTGGAACTCGCTGCCTGAAAGGGTGGTGGAGGCAGAGACCCTCAGAACATTGAAGTAGTATTTAGATGTGCACTTGTGATAACACGGCAGAGAAGGCTGTAGAGCCAAGGGCTGGAAAATGGGATTAGAATATGTAGGTGGTTGTTTTTGACCAGCACAGACACGATGGGCCGAAGGGTCTTTTCTATGCTGCAGCCTCTGTAACTCTGAGCATTGAAGCTGATCCTCACCCTGATCCCCATGTGGAAGTAATAATACAAAATACAGGTCAGCAAGGGGCTGGTTTAGCACACTGGGCTAAATCGCTGGCTTTGAAAGCAGACCAAGGCAGGCCAGCAGCACGGTTCAATTCCCGGACCAGCCTCCCCGAACAGGCGCCGGAATGTGGCAACTAGGGGCTTTTCACAGTAACTTCATTGAAGCCTACTTGTGACAAGCGATTTTCATTTCAATAATCCAGTGTAGAGAAAACTGAATCTTGCTCCATTACCATAACCGGTTTCCAGTGTTCATCACTGGCTCGCCTCCTTGCCTTGCAGAGCATGCGTGGCTACTGCTTGAAACTGCCAGCACTGCGCAGTGCTCTTTTGGACTGTCAATCCGTGTGATGGCCGGCAGGCATGAGGCAATATCGCAATAACATTCACCTGAATTTGGAGATCTATTGAGATGAATTGAGTTCTTGTACTGAGGATCTAATCCAAGTGAGCTTGAGTTTGGATAAAGTGACTGGACATTGTTGAATGTTTTGTTCTTCTACAGGTAACTACTACAACAGTGCTGGCTACTCTAGTTCAGGTGCTTCAGGGGGATACTCGTACAGTCAGAATGATGGTTACACTCCACCACCACCGCCAAAGAAGCCCATCAAGCCACAACCGCCCCTACAGAAACCATCGTATGTTGGGGGTGGAGGAGGTGGGGGTGGCAATGTTGGTAGCTACCCACCTCAGCAGCCTTCATACAACCAGAACCAATACAGTAGCTACAGCCAACCCCCAATTCCAGCCCCAGCAAAACAGAAACCCTACAGCAACCAAAACTATTCCTATCCCGGCTCCGCTTACAGTACTACTTACTCTGGACAGAATGCTGGCACAAATGTGGAATATGAACGCAAAGGTGGTATGTATGTAAAATTTATCCTTTTTCCGTAGCTTTGGATATCTGGTGAATTAGCATATGTAAAGAGATTTCCATGGAGGGTTTATTAGGTAGCAGAAACTTCCTTTTGGGAAGAAGAGGTGAGGAGCCTATGGTATATGGGCAAAATTGCCTCATTCTGCTGTTATTCCCTACACCTACATTTCCAAAATCCACAAATGATGTGGAAAATGAGGAAATAACTCTGCCAGGCTTGGAGTTTATAGCCTGGGAGTTTGGGTGAATGAAGGATTGCGTAAGAAATCGACATCCTATGGAAGATCAGATTTGGGTTTTTAGTGGTAACTATTAATTTCAAATCCATTGAGGATGTAGGGAGGAGGATCCTGAGAGTTCTCCATAGGATGGAAACCGGGAGAATATTTCCTCTTGTGGGGAGACTAGAGCTAGGGGCCACAATTTACAAATAAGTGGTCTCCCTTTTAAGACTGAGATGAGGAAGATTTTCCTGAAGATGGTTAGTCTGGAATTCTCTTCCCCAGAGAGCAGTGGAGACGGGGCCAGATTGGGTAGATTTCAGTTGGCCGAGAGCAAGTTGGAGTTAAAACAGCAATCAGACCAGCCATAATCTTATTAAATGGCAGAGCAGACTCGAGGGGCCAAATGGCCTACTCCTGAGTCATATGTTTCGGAGGATGTAGATTGAGGAATGGATATCAACATGTTAAGAATGACTTGTTGGAAGTTGAACTGTTCTTTAGGCTTTGCGTATTGACCTCGTACGGGTTCTGAGAAAATGTGGACGTTTTATGGTGACCAACTGTGAAAGCAGTTTTGCAATGCCTTTTGTAGGATACAGTAGTTCATCGTATGGCGCTGGCGGGGGTAGTTCCTATTCTTCTAACACATCGGGAGGTTATGGTGGAGGAGGCGGAGGTGCTGGTGGCTCGTATTCAGGTAAGCTCTGAAAATGTCTTGAATTGATCTCGCTAATTGGCTACAGACTGAATTCTTGTCTCAGCTGTCAATTTCATTGGCTACACGTCAAGGCTTTTATTGTGGCATCTTTTCCTACAAAATGAGCCAGGCAGATAGTCATGTAATCATGCGGAACAGAGAAGGCCCTTGTTTGTCCTGCGCAGGTGCATCACCTCGCACTTAAACCGCATTGAATTCCATTTGCCACCGATCAGCCCGTTTATATCCTCCTGTAATCGACGGCTATCCTCACTATTTACCGCCCCACCAATTTTTGTATCATCCACAATACTGATCAACCCTCCTACATTCATATCGAAATCATTTATATAAACCACAAACAGCAAAGGCCCCAACACTGATCTCTGCGGGACCCCCAACACTGATCCTTACGGGACCCCACTGGACACAGGCTTCCAGTCAGAAAAACACCCCTCGACCATTATCTGCCACACAGTCAATTCTGGATCCAAATTTCCCTCATCTACTCACTTGGTCACCTTCGAAACATTAATTCAGGTTGGTCAGACATGACCACCCTTAACAAAACCATGCTGACTGTTCTTGATTAATCGCTGCCTCTCCAAATACAGATTAAATCTGGTCTCAGAATTGCTTCCAATAGTTTCCCCACCACTGAGGTTAGACTGACTGGCCTGTAATTTCCTGGTTTATTCCTTCCTCCCTTCTTGAATAAAGGCACCACATTGGCTATCCCCCAGTCCCCCGGCACCTCTCCTGTGACCATTGAGGAATTGAAAATTATTGCCGGCTCCCGTTCCATTTCCTCCCTTGCCTCACTCAGCAGCCTGGGATACATTTCATCTGCCCTGGAGATTTGTCTACTTTTAAGCCTGCCAGACCACTCAGAACATACTCTCTGTCTATGTTAATCTCTTTAATTTTATTACAGGCCTTCTCCCTGATTCTTGATTTCTATATCCAATCTGTCTGCTCTAAAAGTGTCCGCTCCCAGTCTACTCTGGCCAAATCATATCTGATCTTATTAAAATCGACGTTCCCCAGTTTAGAACTTTTGACCTCAGGCCCATCGTTGTCCTTTGCCGTAACAATCTTGAATCTAACTGAGTTATGATCACTGTCTGCAAAATGCTCCCCACTGATACTTCCGCCACTTTACCAGTTTCCTTTAGGACCAGCCCTCCCTTGTAGGGGACCAGCCCTCCCTTGTAGGACTTTCTACGTACTGGGTTAAAACGTTCTCCTGGATGCAATTTAGAATTCCGCTCCCTCTAACCTCCACACTATGGCTACCCCAGTTAATATTGGGGAAGTTGAAATCCCCACTCTCTACCCCATTACTTTACATTTCTCTGAAATTTGCCCACATATCTGCTCTATTTCTCTCGGACTGTTAGGGGGTCTATAGAACACTCCCAGCAATGTGATTGCTCCTTTTTGGTTTTTAAGTTCTACTCGTATGGCTTCATTTGAAGAACCTTCAAAGATGTTTTTCTTCCTTACTGCTGTAATTGATTTTCTGATCAAAATTGCGACCCTCCCCCCCCCCCCCCTCCCTTTTTACACTCTTCCCTATCTCGATCCTGTATCCTGGAATATTGAGCTGTCAATCCTGCCCCTCTCTCAATCATGCCTCAGTGACAGCAATGACACTATACCCCATGTTTTAAGTTGTGTCCTCAATTCATCTGCCTCGTTCGTCAGACTCCTTACATTAAAATTAATACCATCCAATCTTGCCAAACACCCTGGTGACTTAACTGGTCTGGACATTCTGTGCCTTCCTGATTCACTTGATGTCTCCTCTACTTTTGGCTGTGCATCTGTCTATCCCTGCTGAACCTTCTCTCAGGATCCCAGCCCCCCAGATGACGGACAAGGACAAATAGAAGTCAAAAGGAAAGTGGTTATTAGGGAAGCAACTACAATGTTTATTTACAAATCTCTCTGGAAAGAAAATTCATCTCGAACCATGGGCTGGATTCTCCGATTCTGAGACTAAGTGCTGACGCCGGCGTGGGAACGGTGGCGTTTTACGACTGAAAAAACGACCACCGATCCTCCGTCTGGTGGAGGGTTAGCAGGCACGCAACGTAGAGCACATGGCGGATACGGCCGGAGAATTGCTGGGGCCACGCATGGCAGCACCGTGCAACATGGTGCCGACTGCGCGCGGACCTGGCCTACCAAACAGTCCCCCCCCCCCCCCCCCCCCCCCCCCCCCATTGGCCGACTTGCTAGACCCGGACCACTCTCCAACAGTGCCCCCAGCCCCTGATAAAGCCCCCCCTGCCCGCGGATCGGCTCTCCCCCGACTGTGGCGCCGCTGGACTCAGTCTGCAGCTGCCACGCTGAATTCCCGAACGAAAATAACATTAGTGACCCACGCCGTCGGGAACTCGGCCTGTCGGGAGGCGGAACATCGGGGGGCCCTCTGGTAAAGTCCTGAGGCCGTCCATATGGCGAGTACGCCGTTTTGGAGGTGGCGGAGCATCCAAACCGCCGCCGCCCCCGATTCCACCGCCAACGTGGATTCTCCGGCCGATTGCCCCCCATGTGTTTAAGACAACCTTTGGAGAATCGGGTACTGCAGGAGAGCAGTTTTGGGGATGTTAAGAATCACCAATTTCCTGCCCTATCCCCCTCCCCCACCATTTCTCGCCCTGCTTTCTGTGTCGCACTGTCTCCTCCTTGCTGCCTGACAGTCCTCCTACATCATTCCTATTCTTTAATTTGGGATTTTTCCAGGATGCGGGTGTCACTGGTAGGCCAGCATTTGTTGCACATCCCTAATTGCCCTTGAAGGTGGTGGTGAGCTGCCGCCTTGCAGTCTGTGGTGTAAGTACACCCACTGCTATTAGGGAGGGAGTTCCAGGATTTTGACCTAGCGACAGCGAAGGAACAGCCGATATATTTCCAAGTCCAGATGATGAACTTGATGGTCATTGGAGGGATTGCAACACTGGGGAAATTGGATAGATCCAGTAGCCTAAATTTAGACTTGGTGCAATCTGTCTGACACATTCACTCCCTCCACCACTGATGCATGTGTGTACCTGTCTTTTTTTGTTAATAAACATTTTATTGAGGTATTTTTTGGTATTATAACAACACAATAAACAATGTACATGAAACTATAAACATAGTGCAAAAGCCGTCTCCCTCCCTTACAGGTCCCACCTTTTATTAACCCCCTACTCTAAGCTAAACTAACCCCCCCCCCCCCCCCCCCTTCTGCTGACTATTCATTTTCCGTGAAGAAGTCGACGAATGGTTGCCACCTCCGAGCGAACCCTAACCGTGACCCTCTCAAGGCAAACTTGATGTTCTCCAAACAGAGGAAGCTAGCCATGTCCGATAGCCAGGTCTCCGACTTTGGGGGCTTAGTGTTCCTCCAAGCTAATCGTATCCGTCTCCGGGCTACCAGGGAAGCAAAGACCAGAACGTCTGCCTCTTTCTCCTGGATTCCCGGGTTTTCCGACACCCCGAAAATCGCCACCTCTGGACTCAGCGCCACCCTTGTTTTTAACACCGTGGACATGACATCTGCAAACCCCTGCCAAAATCCCCTAAGCTTCGGACATGCCCAGAACATGTGGATATGGTTCGCTGGTCCTCCCGCACATTTTGCACACCTATCTTCCACCTCAAAGAATCTGCTCATCCGGGCCACTGTCATGTGAGCCCGGTGAACGACCTTAAATTGTATCAGGCTGAGCCTGGCACATGTTGCGGACGCGTTCACTCTACTCAACACATCCGCCCAGAGACCATCCTCTATCTCTCCTCCTCCCACTTGCGCTTCAGCTCCTCGGCCTGCGTCTCCTCTGACCCCATAAGTTCCTTGTAAATGTCCGAGACGCTCCCTTCTCCTACCCACCCTCTGGAAACTACCCTGTCCTAAATCTCCCTTAGCGGTACGAGCGGGCAGGTTGACACCTGTTTACGTAGGAAGTCCCGCACCTGCAGATATCTGAATTTGTTTCCCCTCGCCAACCCATATTTCTCCAGCGCCCTCGTACTCTGAAAGCTCCCCTCTATAAACATATCCCCATCCTCTCAATCACTTCTCTCCGCCATATCCGGAAACCCCCCCCCCCCATCCATACTTCCCAGGGCAAACCGGTGATTATTACAGATTGGGGGACCAGACCGATGCTCCCTCTGCTCCCACGTGTCTCCTCCATTGCCCCCAGACTCTCAGGGCTGCCACCACCACGGTGCTGGTGGAGTACCGTGCCGGAGGGAATGGCAGAGGCGCAGTTACCAACGCCCCCGAACTAATGCCCTTGCATGAAGCCGCCTCCATACGCTCCCATGCCGGCCCCACCACCCACTTCCTGATCATGGCTATATTCGTCGCTCCGTAATAGTTGCTAAAATTTGGCAGCGCCAGCCCACCCTCTCCCCGACTCCGCTCAAGCATTACCTTCCTTACTCACGGGGTCTTGCCCGCCCAGACAAAGCCAGAGATCACTTTGTTGACCCGTTTAAAAAAGAACCGCGGAATAAAGATGGGGAGACATTGAAACACGAATCTCTGGAGGGCTGTAATCTTCACTGTCTGCACCCACCCAGCTGATGACAGTGGGAGCGCGTCCCACCTCCGAAAATCGTCCTTCATTTGGTCTACCAGCAGTTACAGATTTAATTTATGCAGCCGGTCCCATTACCGTGACCTAAAGCTTCCCCCTACTAATCTAAATGGCAGCTCCCCCAATCGCCTCACCTGGACCGCTAACATCTCACTTTTCCCCATATTTAGCTTATACCCCGAAAACCGTCCAAATTCCCCTTGAATCCTCATAATTTCTTCCATCCCCTCTATTGGGCGATACATACAGGAGCAGGTCGTCTGCATAGAGCGAGACTATGTGCTCTCTCTTCCCCTGCCCCCCTGGACCAGCCCCTTGAGGCTCTCAGAGCAATTGCCAACGGCTCTATAGCTAGCGCGAACAACAGTGGGGAGAGGGGGCATCCCTTCTCGACCCTCGGTGCAGTCTAAAATAGTCCGATGTTGTCCTATTCGTCCGTACACTTGCCACAGGAGCCTGCAACAACCTGACCCAGTCAAGAAAGTGTTGCACTTTTTAGCCTTAGTCTATTGGCTCTGATTACGTCACCTTTGCTCACGAGTCGCCAGGTATCTTTATGATACCGCCACGTGGTTCAAGTTCAGGTTATGATTAATAATACAGCACACCGCTTAGTAAGGATTAAAACAACGGTCATTTATTATATACAACAAGCACTATTAATACCCTAATACTACTATCTATATAATAAACCTATCACTACTGGCCAATACTTAACTTAGGAAGAGCCCACCAGGTCAGGGAAACAAATGGCTTGTCCAATCAGATCTGGCCCGCGGGATTCAAAAGGCTGCTACAGGTCGGTGGCTAGGTGTCTCTACCGGATAGCGATCGCTGGATTCAAACTTACAGTTGCCGGTTGCTGTTCTTGCGAAGGTCTCGAGCAGGCGAAGAGGAGAGAGAGCGATCTGAACTGGGACCCTCACTTTTATAGGGCCCAGCGGCTTCCCGCCTCCCGGGGCGCCCTTGACCCTGAGTCCCAAGTGATTGGATCTGTCCCCAATCTCTGGGGTCGATGTGTCCAATGGTGAGGCGATTCCTCGATCGGGGGGTGGTCGCTCACCTGGGCTAACTTCCCAGAGCCGAATATGCCATACTGTCTGCAGCTGCCTGCTTGTGTCTTCTCAGCTGCTTTTCCCAGCAGTCTTTCGGGTTAGCCATTTTAAACTGGGTTTTGGCCAGATTAATTGGAACGCAGCCATTTTATGTGGCTACAAAAGCCCTGCCCAAATCCGAACCGTCCCAGTACCTCCCACAGATAATCCCATTCTACCCGATCAAAAGCCTTTTCTGCATCCATTGCGATCACTACCTCCTCCTTCCTAACTTCCGGGGGCATCATGATCACATTTAAAAACCTTCTTACATTGGCCACCAACTGCCTATCCTGAACAAACCCTGTCAGGTCCTCCTGCAATAACGTCCGGAACACAACCCTCAATCCTGGAGGACAAAATTTTGGCCAGCAGTTTGGCATCCACATTCAACAGGGATATCGGCCTGCAGGACCCACACAGCTCTGGGTTCTTGTCCCACTTCAGGATCAGCAAAATCGTGGCCTGTGACATCGCCGGGGACAGCACCCTCTTTCCCTTGCCTCATTGAACATCCTCATCAACACTGGCCCCAATATCACAGAGAACTTTTTATAAAACTCCACTGGGTACCCGTCCGGCCCCGGGGCTTTACCCGACTGCATGGCCTTCAGACCCTCCACTATCTCTTCCAAACTGATCGGGGCCCCCAGCCCCTCTACCAGCTCCCCGTCCACCTTTGGGAAATTCACCCCCCCCCCCCCCCCCCAAAGAAGTGCCTCATCCCATCCGGCCCCGTAGGGGGTTCCGACTTATACAGCCTACTGTAGAAATCCCTAAACGCCTTATTCACCCCTGCTGAATCTCCAACCAGGTTCCCATCTTCGTCATTTACTTTCCCTATCTCCGTGGCTGCCTCCCTCTTTCTAAGCTGCTGTGCAAGTATTCTGCTGGCCTTCTCTCTTTGCTCATAGATCGCCCCCCCTGACCTTTCTCAGCTGCTCCACCGCCCTGTGTGTACCTGTCTAACACTGTATTTTTCACAGGGTACCCTGCCCAGAGTGGCTACAACAACGCACCATCGTCTGGGGGATATGGACCCAGTCAGTCGCCCTACTCAAGCCCAGGTGGGGGCTATGGCCGAGGAGACCACAGCATGAATACCTACCAGTACAGATAAACAGGATCTGTTACAGAAGACCTCACATCCCCTTCTGTTTTTTTTTCTAACTGCTGTATCTATTTTTCTTAAATACTGCGGACAAATTTTAACAAAAAATCTTGTGTGACCACTTTCCACGAGCACTGCGTACTTTTAAGGTCGAGTTCAATGGCATTCCTGTAGTAAGTAGTGCTGTGGTGTGTGTGTGATGCTTCAATGTGACATTCAGGATCCAGATTTGGAATCCCAACACCACTCACTAAGAGGCACAGGTTGCCTTCCAGCCAGAATAATCTGTTGCTGGCTTTTGATATGACAGAGAGCCCAGTTCAGATAATTCTGCATAGACATAATTGTATAAAATGTTAAGTTATTGCGCTCGTGACTCCATGGTCGTGAAGGGAGCCCTCGATAGTAATGTCCTCAACAACTGACCAAATAAAGAGCCCTGCACTAGGTAAGGTGGTGGCTGTACTGACGAGATCACAACTTGGTTTGTAATGGTTTTTGTTTCTAGCCTTTCCCATTCATTTGATCATTTTGGTGCTAGTGCTCTTTGCACTACATCTGAACGTTTTGGTAGCTTTTTTTTTAAACTAGACGGGGAGATTGGATCCTTGCTTTTGACGCCTTCAACGGTTCTTTAAAACCATGTGTAAAAGTTGTGCTGAAACCAACACAATCTGCTTCCTGCAGTCCACGTTGTGATGTCATTTTTTGCCTGGCAGTTGTGAATGCTTTAAACTTCCCTCTATCTGTAATGTATAATCTCAAAATGATTTTCTTGGCGAGTTGTTTAGAAGTGAAGCTTTGTGTTCTGAAATGTATTTCTGCTTTTCCCAGTTTAGTTTTATATAATTGTGTGAATTATTTTAAGATACCATGTTTTGTACTTTTTTTCTGTATTAGTTGAGCAGTATTGCAGTTGATCTTCCTCTCCAAAGTGGTTGAATAAAATGTTTATAAAGTAAACTAAATGTCATGCATTCATTTGTTGGATTGTCTTGAGCATGATGTTGCATAAACCGTGCTTTTGTGCAAGGAAGACAATTGACCAGAATGAAACAACAGACCTTGTATTTGGCATAGAGACATAGGCAGCATTGGTACGGCTGCATTTACTGCTCAACCCAACAGCTTAGAAATAGCTTACAAATTGTGAAAGTTATCCATGTTCGAATGATGTGAGCAGGAGGTGGTGTTCCTATGACTGGACGTATATGGTCCAACTTCTGTTTATACTGGAATGAAATGGATTTTATTCCAACATTGGTTTGAATTAACAGATGCTAATCTGGCCAGGTTTGTTCACATAGAATCGCATCATGTACCAAAACGGTGTGGTGTTATTATGTGAACCCAAGTTTGTTCTAAAACTCGGTGTGTCAGTAGCATGTACTATTTTGTTCCCTTTTTTTAAACTTGACCAGCTGAACTTGCCCTCGTAAGAAGTTTAGATGGCTGCCCAATTGGAATTGACCAATGATTTGTTTTTAACTCTTTCAGACCCAAACAAGACAACCACCAAGGTAGGCTATAGTTTCAGATAGTAAATTCAAAATGTAGAATTACTTAAGCCCATAGAATATATGGGGATGTCTCTCTTCATACAGATAAGCCCACTTCACTCTAATATACAGATTGCATACATCTAATTAAAATAACTGCCACCTTTCTAAATTTGACACGTTCTAATCTGATCTGCATATTTTTCTTTTGTATTAAAGACAGACTTTGATTTCCATCAGTTCATGAGGCTGCAGAAAAATAACCTTCACAATTCAACAGGTATTTTTTTGGACCAGACAGCAGCTAGCACAAATGGTTTTGCCAAGAACCATCTTTTTGGTGGTTATTACACTAATCAAGCCGCATGGCAATTCTGGCAGTGGTTTTCAGCTACATTGAGATACATATATTTTATTCTTTAGCATCTAGGTTTGAATATTGTAAAATAATTAATCGTTTGGTAATACAGAAATTGAATATCGGATTTTGTCAAAGCTTCCACCTTGCACTCAGAAGAACAATTTGTTTGGCAGGTGGCAATCGAACCGAGCAACCCCCATCTCTCGGGTGCCACAAAGTCTTAAGTTCACAAATACCCAGCCTGTGTGAATAACAAATACCCAGTCTGTGTGAATAGATCAGCAAATACCCAGCCTGTGTGAATAACAAATACCCAGTCTGTGTGAATAGATCAACAAATACCCAGTCTGTGTGAATAACAAATACCCAGTCTGTGTGAATAACAAATACCCAGCCTGTGTGAATAGATCAACAAATACCCAGTCTGTGTGAATAACAAATACCCAGCCTGTGTGAATAGATCAGCAAATACCCAGTCTGTGTGAATAACAAATACCCAGCCTGTGTGAATAACAAATACCCAGTCTGTGTGAATAGATCAACAAATACCCAGTCTGTGTGAATAACAAATACCCAGTCTGTGTGAATAACAAATACCCAGCCTGTGTGAATAGATCAACAAATACCCAGTCTGTGTGAATAACAAATACCCAGTCTGTGTGAATAGATCAGCAAATACCCAGTCTGTGTGAATAACAAATACCCAGTCTGTGTGAATAGATCAGCAAATACCCAGTCTGTGTGAATAACAAATACCCAGTCTGTGCCCAGTCTGTGTGAATAGATCAGCAAAAACCCAGCCTGTGTGACTAGATCAGCAAATACCCAGCCTGTGTGAATAGATCAACAAATACCCAGTCTGTGTGAATAGATCAACAAATACCCAGTCTGTGTGAATAACAAATACCCAGCCTGTGTGAATAACAAATACCCAGCCTGTGTGAATAGATCAGCAAATACCCAGCCTGTGTGACTAGATCAGCAAATACCCAGTCTGTGTGAATAACAAATACCCAGTCTGTGTGAATAGATCAACAAATACCCAGCCTGTGTGAATAACAAATGCCCAGCCTGTGTGAATAACAAATACCCAGCCTGTGTGAATAACAAATACCCAGCCTGTGTGAATAACAAATACCCAGCCTGTGTGAATAACAAATACCCAGCCTGTGTGAATAGATCAGCAAATACCCAGCCTGTGTGACTAGATCAGCAAATACCCAGCCTGTGTGAATAGATCAACAAATACCCAGTCTGTGTGAATAACAAATACCCAGCCTGTGTGAATAGATCAACAAATACCCAGCCTGTGTGACTAGATCAGCAAATACCCAGTCTGTGTGAATAGATCAACAAATACCCAGTCTCTGTGAATAACAAATACCCAGTCTGTGTGAATAACAAATACCCAGTCTGTGTGAATAACAAATACCCAGTCTGTGTGAATAACAAATACCCAGCCTGTGTGAATAGATCAGCAAATACCCAGTCTGTGTGAATAACAAATACCCAGCCTGTGTGAATAGATCAACAAATACCCAGTCTGTGTGAATAGCAAATACCCAGTCTGTGTGAATAACAAATACCCAGTCTGTGTGAATAACAAATACCCAGTCTGTGTGAATAACAAATACCCAGTCTGTGTGAATAGATCAACAAATACCCAGTCTGTGTGAATAGATCAACAAATACCCAGTCTGTGTGAATAACAAATACCCAGTCTGTGTGAATAGATCAACAAATACCCAGTCTGTGTGAATAGATCAACAAATACCCAGTCTCTGTGAATAGATCAGCAAATACCCAGCCTGTGTGAATAGATCAACAAATACCCAGTCTGTGTGAATAGATCAACAAATACCCAGCCTGTGTGAATAACAAATACCCAGTCTGTGTGAATAGATCAGCAAATACCCAGTCTGTGTGAATAACAAATACCCAGTCTGTGTGAATAGATCAACAAATACCCAGCCTGTGTGAATAACAAATACCCAGTCTGTGTGAATAGATCAACAAATACCCAGCCTGTGTGAATAACAAATACCCAGTCTGTGTGAATAGATCAGCAAATACCCAGTCTGTGTGAATAACAAATACCCAGCCTGTGTGAATAACAAATACCCAGTCTGTGTGAATAACAAATACCCAGCCTGTGTGAATAACAAATACCCAGTCTGTGTGAATAACAAATACCCAGTCTGTGTGAATAGATCAACAAATACCCAGTCTGTGTGAATAACAAATACCCAGTCTGTGTGAATAACAAATACCCAGTGTGTGTGAATAACAAATACCCAGCCTGTGTGAATAGATCAACAAATACCCAGTCTGTGTGAATAACAAATACCCAACCTGTGTGAATAGATCAACAAATACCCAGCCTGTGTGAATAACAAATACCCAGTCTGTGTGACTAGATCAGCAAATACCCAGCCTGTGTGAATAGATCAACAAATACCCAGCCTGTGTGAATAACAAATACCCAGTCTGTGTGAATAGATCAACAAATACCCAGTCTGTGTGAATAACAAATACCCAGTCTGTGTGAATAGATCAACAAATACCCAGTCTGTGTGAATAGATAAACATACCCAGCCTGTGTGAATAACAAATACCCAGTCTGTGTGAATAGATCACCAAATACCCAGTCTGTGTGACTAGATCAGCAAATACCCAGTCTGTGTGAATAGATCAGCAAATACCCAGCCTGTGTGACTAGATCAGCAAATACCCAGCCTGTGTGAATAGATCAACAAATACCCAGTCTGTGTGAATAGATCAACAAATACCCAGTCTGTGTGAATAACAAATGCCCAGCCTGTGTGAATAACAAATACCCAGCCTGTGTGAATAGATCAACAAATACCCAGCCTGTGTGAATAGATCAACAAATACCCAGTCTGTGAATAACAAATACCCAGTCTGTGTGAATAGATCAACAAATACCCAGCCTGTGTGAATAGATCAACAAATACCCAGTCTGTGTGAATAACAAATACCCAGTCTGTGTGAATAGATCAACAAATACCCAGCCTGTGTGAATAGATCAACAAATAGCCAGTCTGTGTGAATAGATCAACAAATACCCAGCCTGTGTGAATAACAAATACCCAGTCTGTGTGAATAGATCAACAAATACCCAGTCTGTGTGAATAGATCAACAAATAGCCAGTCTGTGTGAATAACAAATACCCAGTCTGTGTGAATAGATCAACAAATACCCAGTCTGTGTGAATAACAAATACCCAGTCTGTGTGAATAGATCAACAAATACCCAGTCTGTGTGAATAACAAATACCCAGTCTGTGTGAATAGATCAACAAATACCCAGTCTGTGTGAATAGATCAACAAATACCCAGCCTGTGTGAATAACAAATACCCAGCCTGTGTGAATAGATCAACAAATAGCCAGTCTGTGTGAATAACAAATACCCAGTCTGTGTGAATAGATCAGCAAATACCCAGTCTGTGTGAATAACAAATACCCAGCCTGTGTGAATAACAAATACCCAGTCTGTGTGAATAACAAATACCCAGCCTGTGTGAATAACAAATACCCAGTCTGTGTGAATAGATCAACAAATACCCAGTCTGTGTGAATACCAAATACCCAGCCTGTGTGAATAGATCAGCAAATACCCAGTCTGTGTGAATAACAAATACCCAGTCTGTGTGAATAGATCAACAAATAGCCAGTCTGTGTGAATAACAAATACCCAGCCTGTGTGAATAGATCAACAAATACCCAGTCTGTGTGAATAACAAATACCCAGTCTGTGTGAATAGATCAGCAAATGCCCAGTCTGTGTGAATAACAAATACCCAGTCTGTGTGAATAGATCAACAAATACCCAGTCTGTGTGAATAGATCAACAAATACCCAGTCTGTGTGAATAGATCAACAAATACCCAGTCTGTGTGAATAACAAATACCCAGTCTGTGTGAATAGATCAACAAATACCCAGTCTGTGTGAATAACAAATACCCAGCCTGTGTGAATAACAAATACCCAGTCTGTGTGAATAACAAATACCCAGTCTGTGTGAATAACAAATACCCAGTCTGTGTGAATAGATCAGCAAATACCCAGTCTGTGTGAATAACAAATACCCAGCCTGTGTGAATAACAAATACCCAGTCTGTGTGAATAACAAATACCCAGTCTGTGTGACTAGATCAACAAATACCCAGTCTGTGTGAACAACAAATACCCAGTCTGTGTGAATAACAAATACCCAGTCTGTGTGAATAACAAATACCCAGTCTGTGTGAATAGATCAGCAAATACCCAGTCTGTGTGAATAGATCAACAAATACCCAGCCTGTGTGAATAACAAATACCCAGCCTGTGTGATTAGATCAACAAATACCCAGTCTGTGTGAATAACAAATACCCAGCCTGTGTGAATAACAAATACCCAGTCTGTGTGACTAGATCAACAAATACCCAGTCTGTGTGAATAGATCAACAAATAGCCAGTCTGTGTGAATAACAAATACCCAGCCTGTGTGAATAACAAATACCCAGTCTGTGTGACTAGATCAACAAATACCCAGTCTGTGTGAATAGATCAACAAATAGCCAGTCTGTGTGAATAACAAATACCCGGTCTGTGTGAATAACAAATACCCAGTCTGTGTGAATAACAAAAACCCAGTCTGTGTGAATAACAAATACCCAGTCTGTGTGAATAACAAAAACCCAGTCTGTGTGAATAACAAATACCCAGCCTGTGTGATTAGATCAACAAATAGCCAGTCTGTGTGAATAACAAATACCCGGTCTGTGTGAATAACAAATACCCAGTCTGTGTGAATAACAAATGCCCAGTCTGTGTGAATAACAAATACCCAGTCTGTGTGAATAGATCAACAAATACCCAGTCTGTGTGAATAACAAATACCCAGTCTGTGTGAATAACAAATACCCAGTCTGTGTGAATAACAAATACCCAGTCTGTGTGAATAGATCAACAAATAGCCAGTCTGTGTGAATAACAAATACCCAGTCTGTGTGAATAGATCAACAAATACCCAGCCTGTGTGAATAGATCAGCAAATACCCAGTCTGTGTGAATAACAAATACCCAGCCTGTGTGAATAGATCAACAAATACCCAGTCTGTGTGAATAACAAATACCCAGTCTGTGTGAATAACAAATACCCAGTCTGTGTGAATAGATCAACAAATACCCAGTCTGTGTGAATAGATCAACAAATACCCAGTCTCTGTGAATAGATCAGCAAATACCCAGCCTGTGTGAATAGATCAACAAATACCCAGTCTGTGTGAATAGATCAACAAATACCCAGCCTGTGTGAATAACAAATACCCAGTCTGTGTGAATAGATCAGCAAATACCCAGTCTGTGTGAATAACAAATACCCAGTCTGTGTGAATAACAAATACCCAGCCTGTGTGAATAACAAATACCCAGTCTGTGTGAATAACAAATACCCAGTCTGTGTGAATAACAAATACCCAGCCTGTGTGAATAACAAATACCCAGTCTGTGTGAATAACAAATACCCAGTCTGTGTGAATAACAAATACCCAGTGTGTGTGAATAACAAATACCCAGCCTGTGTGAATAGATCAACAAATACCCAGTCTGTGTGAATAGATCAACAAATACCCAGTCTGTGTGAATAACAAATACCCAGTCTGTGTGAATAACAAATACCCAGCCTGTGTGAATAGATCAACAAATACCCAGTCTGTGTGAATAACAAATACCCAGTCTGTGTGAATAGATCAGCAAATACCCAGTCTGTGTGAATAGATCAACAAATACCCAGTCTGTGTGAATAGATCAACAAATACCCAGCCTGTGTGAATAACAAATACCCAGTCTGTGTGACTAGATCAGCAAATACCCAGCCTGTGTGAATAGATCAACAAATACCCAGCCTGTGTGAAGAACAAATACCCAGTCTGTGTGAATAGATCAACAAATACCCAGTCTGTGTGAATAACAAATACCCAGTCTGTGTGAATAGATCAACAAATACCCAGTCTGTGTGAATAGATAAACAAATACCCAGCCTGTGTGAATAACAAATACCCAGTCTGTGTGAATAGATCAGCAAATACCCAGTCTGTGTGACTAGATCAGCAAATACCCAGTCTGTGTGAATAGATCAGCAAATACCCAGCCTGTGTGACTAGATCAGCAAATACCCAGCCTGTGTGAATAGATCAACAAATACCCAGTCTGTGTGAATAGATCAACAAATACCCAGTCTGTGTGAATAACAAATGCCCAGCCTGTGTGAATAACAAATACCCAGCCTGTGTGAATAGATCAACAAATACCCAGCCTGTGTGAATAGATCAACAAATACCCAGTCTGTGAATAACAAATACCCAGTCTGTGTGAATAGATCAACAAATACCCAGCCTGTGTGAATAGATCAACAAATACCCAGTCTGTGTGAATAACAAATACCCAGTCTGTGTGAATAGATCAACAAATAGCCAGTCTGTGTGAATAACAAATACCCAGTCTGTGTGAATAGATCAACAAATACCCAGTCTGTGTGAATAGATCAACAAATACCCAGTCTGTGTGAATAGATCAACAAATACCCAGCCTGTGTGAATAACAAATACCCAGCCTGTGTGAATAGATCAGCAAATACCCAGTCTGTGTGAATAACAAATACCCAGCCTGTGTGAATAACAAATACCCAGTCTGTGTGAATAGATCAACAAATACCCAGTCTGTGTGAGTACCAAATACCCAGCCTGTGTGAATAGATCAGCAAATACCCAGTCTGTGTGAATAACAAATACCCAGTCTGTGTGAATAGATCAACAAATAGCCAGTCTGTGTGAAAAAATCAGCAAATACCCAGTCTGTGTGAATAACAAATACCCAGCCTGTGTGAATAGATCAACAAATACCCAGTCTGTGTGAATAACAAATGCCCAGTCTGTGTGAATAGATCAGCAAAAACCCAGCCTGTGTGACTAGATCAGCAAATACCCAGCCTGTGTGAATAGATCAACAAATACCCAGTCTGTGTGAATAGATCAACAAATACCCAGTCTGTGTGAATAACAAATACCCAGCCTGTGTGAATAACAAATACCCAGCCTGTGTGAATAGATCAGCAAATACCCAGCCTGTGTGACTAGATCAGCAAATACCCAGTCTGTGTGAATAACAAATACCCAGTCTGTGTGAATAGATCAACAAATACCCAGCCTGTGTGAATAACAAATGCCCAGCCTGTGTGAATAACAAATACCCAGCCTGTGTGAATAACAAATACCCAGCCTGTGTGAATAACAAATACCCAGCCTGTGTGAATAACAAATACCCAGCCTGTGTGACTAGATCAGCAAATACCCAGCCTGTGTGAATAGATCAACAAATACCCAGTCTGTGTGAATAACAAATACCCAGCCTGTGTGAATAGATCAACAAATACCCAGCCTGTGTGACTAGATCAGCAAATACCCAGTCTGTGTGAATAGATCAACAAATACCCAGTCTGTGTGAATAACAAATACCCAGTCTGTGTGAATAACAAATACCCAGCCTGTGTGAATAGATCAGCAAATACCCAGTCTGTGTGAATAACAAATACCCAGCCTGTGTGAATAGATCAACAAATACCCAGTCTGTGTGAATAGCAAATACCCAGCCTGTGTGAACTACAAATACCCAGTCTGTGTGAATAACAAATGCCCAGCCTGTGTGAATAGACCAACAAATACCCAGTCTGTGTGAATAACAAATACCCAGTCTGTGTGAATAACAAATACCCAGTCTGTGTGAATAACAAATACCCAGTCTGTGTGAATAGATCAACAAATACCCAGTCTGTGTGAATAGATCAACAAATACCCAGCCTGTGTGAATAACAAATAGCCAGTCTGTGTGAATAACAAATACCCAGTCTGTGTGAATAGATCAACAAATACCCAGTCTGTGTGAATAGATCAACAAATACCCAGTCTCTGTGAATAGATCAGCAAATACCCAGCCTGTGTGAATAGATCAACAAATACCCAGTCTGTGTGAATAGATCAACAAATACCCAGCCTGTGTGAATAACAAATACCCAGTCTGTGTGAATAGATCAGCAAATACCCAGTCTGTGTGAATAACAAATACCCAGTCTGTGTGAATAGATCAACAAATACCCAGCCTGTGTGAATAACAAATACCCAGTCTGTGTGAATAGATCAACAAATACCCAGCCTGTGTGAATAACAAATACCCAGTCTGTGTGAATAGATCAGCAAATACCCAGTCTGTGTGAATAACAAATACCCAGTCTGTGTGAATAACAAATACCCAGCCTGTGTGAATAACAAATACCCAGTCTGTGTGAATAACAAATACCCAGCCTGTGTGAATAACAAATACCCAGTCTGTGTGAATAACAAATACCCAGTCTGTGTGAATAGATCAACAAATACCCAGTCTGTGTGAATAACAAATACCCAGTCTGTGTGAATAACAAATACCCAGTGTGTGTGAATAACAAATACCCAGCCTGTGTGAATAGATCAACAAATACCCAGTCTGTGTGAATAACAAATACCCAACCTGTGTGAATAGATCAACAAATACCCAGTCTGTGTGAATAACAAATACCCAGTCTGTGTGAATAGATCAGCAAATACCCAGTCTGTGTGAATAGATCAACAAATACCCAGTCTGTGTGAATAACAAATACCCAGTCTGTGTGAATAGATCAACAAATACCCAGCCTGTGTGAATAACAAATACCCAGTCTGTGTGACTAGATCAGCAAATACCCAGCCTGTGTGAATAGATCAACAAATACCCAGCCTGTGTGAATAACAAATACCCAGTCTGTGTGAATAGATCAACAAATACCCAGTCTGTGTGAATAACAAATACCCAGTCTGTGTGAATAGATCAACAAATACCCAGTCTGTGTGAATAGATAAACAAATACCCAGCCTGTGTGAATAACAAATACCCAGTCTGTGTGAATAGATCACCAAATACCCAGTCTGTGTGACTAGATCAGCAAATACCCAGTCTGTGTGAATAGATCAGCAAATACCCAGCCTGTGTGACTAGATCAGCAAATACCCAGCCTGTGTGAATAGATCAACAAATACCCAGTCTGTGTGAATAGATCAACAAATACCCAGTCTGTGTGAATAACAAATGCCCAGCCTGTGTGAATAACAAATACCCAGCCTGTGTGAATAGATCAACAAATACCCAGCCTGTGTGAATAGATCAACAAATACCCAGTCTGTGAATAACAAATACCCAGTCTGTGTGAATAGATCAACAAATACCCAGCCTGTGTGAATAGATCAACAAATACCCAGTCTGTGTGAATAACAAATACCCAGTCTGTGTGAATAGATCAACAAATACCCAGCCTGTGTGAATAGATCAACAAATAGCCAGTCTGTGTGAATAGATCAACAAATACCCAGTCTGTGTGAATAACAAATACCCAGTCTGTGTGAATAGATCAACAAATACCCAGTCTGTGTGAATAGATCAACAAATAGCCAGTCTGTGTGAATAACAAATAGCCAGTCTGTGTGAATAGATCAACAAATACCCAGTCTGTGTGAATAACAAATACCCAGTCTGTGTGAATAGATCAACAAATACCCAGTCTGTGTGAATAGATCAACAAATACCCAGCCTGTGTGAATAACAAATACCCAGCCTGTGTGAATAGATCAACAAATAGCCAGTCTGTGTGAATAACAAATACCCAGTCTGTGTGAATAGATCAGCAAATACCCAGTCTGTGTGAATAACAAATACCCAGCCTGTGTGAATAACAAATACCCAGTCTGTGTGAATAACAAATACCCAGCCTGTGTGAATAACAAATACCCAGTCTGTGTGAATAGATCAACAAATACCCAGTCTGTGTGAATACCAAATACCCAGCCTGTGTGAATAGATCAGCAAATACCCAGTCTGTGTGAATAACAAATACCCAGTCTGTGTGAATAGATCAGCAAATACCCAGTCTGTGTGAATAGATCAGCAAATACCCAGTCTGTGTGAATAACAAATACCCAGTCTGTGTGAATAACAAATACCCAGTCTGTGTGAATAGATCAACAAATAGCCAGTCTGTGTGAATAGATCAACAAATACCCAGTCTGTGTGAATAACAAATACCCAGCCTGTGTGAATAACAAATACCCAGTCTGTGTGAATAACAAATACCCAGTCTGTGTGAATAACAAATACCCAGTCTGTGTGAATAGATCAGCAAATACCCAGTCTGTGTGAATAACAAATACCCAGCCTGTGTGAATAACAAATACCCAGTCTGTGTGACTAGATCAACAAATACCCAGTCTGTGTGAATAGATCAACAAATAGCCAGTCTGTGTGAATAACAAATACCCAGTCTGTGTGAATAACAAATACCCAGTCTGTGTGAATAGATCAGCAAATACCCAGTCTGTGTGAATAACAAATACCCAGCCTGTGTGATTAGATCAACAAATAGCCAGTCTGTGTGAATAACAAATACCCGGTCTGTGTGAATAACAAATACCCAGTCTGTGTGAATAACAAAAACCCAGTCTGTGTGAATAACAAATACCCAGTCTGTGTGAATAGATCAACAAATACCCAGTCTGTGTGAATAGATCAACAAATACCCAGTCTGTGTGAATAACAAATACCCAGTCTGTGTGAATAACAAATACCCAGTCTGTGTGAATAACAAATACCCAGTCTGTGTGAATAGATCAACAAATAGCCAGTCTGTGTGAATAACAAATACCCAGTCTGTGTGAATAGATCAACAAATACCCAGCCTGTGTGAATAGATCAGCAAATACCCAGTCTGTGTGAATAACAAATACCCAGTCTGTGTGAATAACAAATACCCAGTCTGTGTGAATAGATCAACAAATACCCAGTCTGTGTGAATAGATCAACAAATACCCAGTCTCTGTGAATAGATCAGCAAATACCCAGCCTGTGTGAATAGATCAACAAATACCCAGTCTGTGTGAATAGATCAACAAATACCCAGCCTGTGTGAATAACAAATACCCAGTCTGTGTGAATAGATCAGCAAATACCCAGTCTGTGTGAATAACAAATACCCAGTCTGTGTGAATAACAAATACCCAGCCTGTGTGAATAACAAATACCCAGTCTGTGTGAATAACAAATACCCAGTCTGTGTGAATAACAAATACCCAGCCTGTGTGAATAACAAATACCCAGTCTGTGTGAATAACAAATACCCAGCCTGTGTGAATAACAAATACCCAGTCTGTGTGAATAACAAATACCCAGTCTGTGTGAATAGATCAACAAATACCCAGTCTGTGTGAATAACAAATACCCAGTGTGTGTGAATAACAAATACCCAGCCTGTGTGAATAGATCAACAAATACCCAGTCTGTGTGAATAGATCAACAAATACCCAGTCTGTGTGAATAACAAATACCCAGTCTGTGTGAATAACAAATACCCAGCCTGTGTGAATAGATCAACAAATACCCAGTCTGTGTGAATAACAAATACCCAGTCTGTGTGAATAGATCAGCAAATACCCAGTCTGTGTGAATAGATCAACAAATACCCAGTCTGTGTGAATAGATCAACAAATACCCAGCCTGTGTGAATAACAAATACCCAGTCTGTGTGACTAGATCAGCAAATACCCAGCCTGTGTGAATAGATCAACAAATACCCAGCCTGTGTGAAGAACAAATACCCAGTCTGTGTGAATAGATCAACAAATACCCAGTCTGTGTGAATAACAAATACCCAGTCTGTGTGAATAGATCAACAAATACCCAGTCTGTGTGAATAGATAAACAAATACCCAGCCTGTGTGAATAACAAATACCCAGTCTGTGTGAATAGATCAGCAAATACCCAGTCTGTGTGACTAGATCAGCAAATACCCAGTCTGTGTGAATAGATCAGCAAATACCCAGCCTGTGTGACTAGATCAGCAAATACCCAGCCTGTGTGAATAGATCAACAAATACCCAGTCTGTGTGAATAACAAATGCCCAGCCTGTGTGAATAACAAATACCCAGCCTGTGTGAATAGATCAACAAATACCCAGCCTGTGTGAATAGATCAACAAATACCCAGTCTGTGAATAACAAATACCCAGTCTGTGTGAATAGATCAACAAATACCCAGCCTGTGTGAATAGATCAACAAATACCCAGTCTGTGTGAATAACAAATACCCAGTCTGTGTGAATAGATCAACAAATAGCCAGTCTGTGTGAATAACAAATACCCAGTCTGTGTGAATAGATCAACAAATACCCAGTCTGTGTGAATAGATCAACAAATACCCAGTCTGTGTGAATAGATCAACAAATACCCAGTCTGTGTGAATAGATCAACAAATACCCAGTCTGTGTGAATAGATCAACAAATACCCAGCCTGTGTGAATAACAAATACCCAGCCTGTGTGAATAGATCAGCAAATACCCAGTCTGTGTGAATAACAAATACCCAGCCTGTGTGAATAACAAATACCCAGTCTGTGTGAATAGATCAACAAATACCCAGTCTGTGTGAGTACCAAATACCCAGCCTGTGTGAATAGATCAGCAAATACCCAGTCTGTGTGAATAACAAATACCCAGTCTGTGTGAATAGATCAACAAATAGCCAGTCTGTGTGAATACCAAATACCCAGCCTGTGTGAATAACAAATACCCAGTCTGTGTGAATAGATCAACAAATACCCAGTCTGTGTGAATACCAAATACCCAGTCTGTGTGAATAGATCAACAAATACCCAGTCTGTGTGAATACCAAATACCCAGCCTGTGTGAATAGATCAGCAAATACCCAGTCTGTGTGAATAACAAATACCCAGTCTGTGTGAATAGATCAACAAATAGCCAGTCTGTGTGAATAACAAATACCCAGCCTGTGTGAATAGATCAACAAATACCCAGTCTGTGTGAATAACAAATACCCAGTCTGTGTGAATAGATCAGCAAATACCCAGTCTGTGTGAATAACAAATACCCAGTCTGTGTGAATAGATCAGCAAATACCCAGTCTGTGTGAATAACAAATACCCAGTCTGTGTGAATAGATCAACAAATAGCCAGTCTGTGTGAATAACAAATACGCAGCCTGTGTGAATAGATCAGCAAATACCCAGTCTGTGTGAATAACAAATACCCAGCCTGTGTGAATAACAAATACCCAGTCTGTGTGACTAGATCAACAAATACCCAGTCTGTTTGAATAGATCAACAAATACCCAGTCTGTGTGATCAACAAATAGCCAGTCTGTGTGAATAACAAATACCCAGTCTGTGTGAATAACAAATACCCAGTCTGTGTGAATAGATCAGCAAATACCCAGTCTGTGTGAATAACAAATACCCAGTCTGTGTGAATAGATCAACAAATAGCCAGTCTGTGTGAATAACAAATACCCGGTCTGTGTGAATAACAAATACCCAGCCTGTGTGATTAGATCAACAAATAGCCAGTCTGTGTGAATAACAAATACCCGGTCTGTGTGAATAACAAATACCCAGTCTGTGTGAATAACAAATACCCAGACTGTGTGAATAACAAATACCCAGTCTGTGTGAATAGATCAACAAAAACCCAGTCTGTGTGAATAACAAATACCCAGTCTGTGTGAATAGATCAACAAATACCCAGTCTGTGTGAATAGATCAACAAATACCCAGCCTGTGTGAATAGATCAACAAATACCCAGTCTGTGTGAATAACAAATACCCAGTCTGTGTGAATAACAAATACCCAGCCTGTGTGAATAACAAATACCCAGTCTGTGTGACTAGATCAACAAATACCCAGTCTGTTTGACTAGATCAACAAATACCCAGTCTGTTTGAATAGATCAACAAATACCCAGTCTGTGTGATCAACAAATAGCCAGTCTGTGTGAATAACAAATACCCAGTCTGTGTGAATAACAAATACCCAGTCTGTGTGAATAGATCAGCAACTACCCAGTCTGTGTGAATAACAAATACCCAGCCTGTGTGAATAGATCAACAAATACCCAGTCTGTGTGAATAGATCAACAAATAGCCAGTCTGTGTGAATAACAAATACCCAGTCTGTGTGAATAGATCAACAAATACCCAGTCTGTGTGAATAACAAATACCCAGTCTGTGTGAATAGATCAACAAATAGCCAGTCTGTGTGAATAACAAATACCCGGTCTGTGTGAATAACAAATACCCAGCCTGTGTGATTAGATCAACAAATAGCCAGTCTGTGTGAATAACAAATACCCGGTCTGTGTGAATAACAAATACCCAGCCTGTGTGATTAGATCAACAAATACCCAGTCTGTGTGAATAACAAATACCCAGTCTGTGTGAATAACAAATACCCAGCCTGTGTGAATAGATCAACAAAAACCCAGTCTGTGTGAATAGATCAACAAATACCCAGTCTGTGTGAATAGATCAACAAATACCCAGTCTGTGTGAATAGATCAACAAATACCCAGTCTGTGTGAATAACAAATACCCAGTCTGTGTGAATAACAAATACCCAGCCTGTGTGAATAGATCAACAAATACCCAGTCTGTGTGAATAACAAATACCCAGCCTGTGTGAATAACAAATACCCAGTCTGTGTGAATAACAAATACCCAGTCTGTGTGAATAACAAATACCCAGTCTGTGTGAATAGATCAACAAATACCCAGTCTGTGTGAATAGATCAACAAATAGCCAGTCTGTGTGAATAACAAATACCCAGCCTGTGTGAATAACAAATACCCAGTCTGTGTGAATAACAAATACCCAGCCTGTGTGAATAACAAATACCCAGCCTGTGTGAATAGATCAGCAAATACCCAGTCTGTGTGAATAACAAATACCCAGCCTGTGTGAATAACAAATACCCAGTCTGTGTGAATAACAAATACCCAGCCTGTGTGAATAACAAATACCCAGCCTGTGTGAATAGATCAGCAAATACCCAGTCTGTGTGAATAGATCAACAAATACCCAGTCTGTGTGAATAACAAATACCCAGTCTGTGTGAATAACAAATACCCAGCCTGTGTGAATAGATCAACAAATACCCAGTCTGTGTGAATAGATCAACAAATACCCAGCCTGTGTGAATAGATCAACAAATACCCAGTCTGTGTGAATAACAAATACCCAGCCTGTGTGAATAGATCAACAAATACCCAGTCTGTGTGAATAGATCAGCAAATACCCAGTCTGTGTGAATAACAAATACCCAGCCTGTGTGAATAACAAATACCCAGCCTGTGTGAATAGATCAACAAATACCCAGTCTGTGTGAATAGATCAGCAAATACCCAGTCTGTGTGAATAGATCAGCAAATACCCAGTCTGTGTGAATAACAAATACCCAGCCTGTGTGAATAGATCAACAAATACCCAGTCTGTGTGAATAGATCAACAAATACCCAGTCTGTGTGAATAACAAATACCCAGTCTGTGTGAATAACAAATACCCAGTCTGTGTGAATAGATCAACAAATACCCAGTCTGTGTGAATAGATCAGCAAATACCCAGTCTGTGTGAATAGATCAACAAATACCCAGTCTGTGTGAATAACAAATACCCAGCCTGTGTGAATAGATCAACAAATACCCAGTCTGTGTGAATAACAAATACCCAGCCTGTGTGAATAGATCAACAAATACCCAGTCTGTGTGAATAGATCAGCAAATACCCAGTCTGTGTGAATAGATCAACAAATACCCAGTCTGTGTGAATAACAAATACCCAGTCTGTGTGAATAGATCAGCAAATACCCAGTCTGTGTGAATAACAAATACCCAGTCTGTGTGAATAGATCAGCAAATACCCAGCCTGTGTGAATAACAAATACCCAGCCTGTGTGAATAACAAATACCCAGTCTGTGTGAATAACAAATACCCAGTCTGTGTGAATAGATCAACAAATACCCAGTCTGTGTGAATAACAAATACCCAGTCTGTGTGAATAGATCAACAAATACCCAGTCTGTGTGAATAACAAATACCCAGCCTGTGTGAATAGATCAACAAATACCCAGTCTGTGTGAATAGATCAACAAATACCCAGCCTGTGTGAATAGATCAACAAATACCCAGTCTGTGTGAATAGATCAGCAAATACCCAGTCTGTGTGAATAGATCAACAAATACCCAGTCTGTGTGAATAACAAATACCCAGCCTGTGTGAATAGATCAACAAATACCCAGTCTGTGTGAATAGATCAGCAAATACCCAGTCTGTGTGAATAGATCAACAAATACCCAGTCTGTGTGAATAACAAATACCCAGCCTGTGTGAATAGATCAACAAATACCCAGTCTGTGTGAATAACAAATACCCAGCCTGTGTGAATAACAAATACCCAGTCTGTGTGAATAGATCAGCAAATACCCAGCCTGTGTGAATAACAAATACCCAGCCTGTGTGAATAACAAATACCCAGTCTGTGTGAATAACAAATACCCAGCCTGTGTGAATAACAAATACCCAGCCTGTGTGAATAGATCAGCAAATACCCAGTCTGTGTGAATAACAAATACCCAGCCTGTGTGAATAACAAATACCCAGTCTGTGTGAATAGATCAACAAATACCCAGTCTGTGTGAATAGATCAGCAAATACCCAGTCTGTGTGAATAACAAATACCCAGCCTGTGTGAATAACAAATACCCAGTCTGTGTGAATAGATCAACAAATACCCAGTCTGTGTGAATAACAAATACCCAGTCTGTGTGAATAGATCAGCAAATACCCAGCCTGTGTGAATAACAAATACCCAGTCTGTGTGAATAGATCAACAAATACCCAGTCTGTGTGAATAGATCAACAAATACCCAGTCTGTGTGAATAGATCAACAAATACCCAGCCTGTGTGAATAACAAATACCCAGCCTGTGTGAATAGATCAGCAAATACCCAGTCTGTGTGAATAGATCAACAAATACCCAGTCTGTGTGAATAACAAATACCCAGCCTGTGTGAATAGATCAACAAATACCCAGTCTGTGTGAATAACAAATACCCAGCCTGTGTGAATAGATCAACAAATACCCAGTCTGTGTGAATAGATCAGCAAATACCCAGTCTGTGTGAATAGATCAACAAATACCCAGTCTGTGTGAATAACAAATACCCAGCCTGTGTGAATAGATCAACAAATACCCAGTCTGTGTGAATAACAAATACCCAGCCTGTGTGAATAGATCAACAAATACCCAGCCTGTGTGAATAGATCAGCAAATACCCAGCCTGTGTGAATAGATCAACAAATACCCAGTCTGTGTGAATAACAAATACCCAGCCTGTGTGAATAGATCAACAAATACCCAGTCTGTGTGAATAGATCAACAAATACCCAGTCTGTGTGAACAACAAATACCCAGCCTGTGTGAATAGATCAACAAATACCCAGTCTGTGTGAATAGATCAACAAATACCCAGTCTGTGTGAATAACAAATACCCAGTCTGTGTGAATAACAAATACCCAGCCTGTGTGAATAGATCAACAAATACCCAGTCTGTGTGAATAGATCAACAAATACCCAGCCTGTGTGAATAACAAATACCCAGTCTGTGTGAATAGATCAACAAATACCCAGTCTGTGTGAATAACAAATACCCAGTCTGTGTGAATCGATCAACAAATACCCAGTCTGTGTGAATAACAAATACCCAGTCTGTGTGAATAGATCAACAAATACCCAGTCTGTGTGAATAACAAATACCCAGCCTGTGTGAATAGATCAACAAATACCCAGTCTGTGTGAATAACAAATACCCAGCCTGTGTGAATAGATCAACAAATACCCAGTCTGTGTGAAGAGATCAACAAATACCCAGTCTGTGAATAACAAATACCCAGTCTGTGTGAATAGATCAGCAAATACCCAGTCTGTGTGAATAACAAATACCCAGTCTGTGTGAATAACAAATACCCAGTCTGTGTGAATAGATCAGCAAATACCCAGCCTGTGTGAATAACAAATACCCAGCCTGTGTGAATAACAAATACCCAGTCTGTGTGAATAACAAATACCCAGTCTGTGTGAATAGATCAACAAATACCCAGTCTGTGTGAATAACAAATACCCAGCCTGTGTGAATAGATCAACAAATACCCAGTCTGTGTGAATAGATCAACAAATACCCAGCCTGTGTGAATAGATCAACAAATACCCAGTCTGTGTGAATAACAAATACCCAGCCTGTGTGAATAGATCAACAAATACCCAGTCTGTGTGAAGAGATCAACAAATACCCAGTCTGTGAATAACAAATACCCAGTCTGTGTGAATAGATCAGCAAATACCCAGTCTGTGTGAATAACAAATACCCAGTCTGTGTGAATAACAAATACCCAGTCTGTGTGAATAGATCAGCAAATACCCAGCCTGTGTGAATAACAAATACCCAGCCTGTGTGAATAACAAATACCCAGTCTGTGTGAATAACAAATACCCAGTCTGTGTGAATAGATCAACAAATACCCAGTCTGTGTGAATAACAAATACCCAGCCTGTGTGAATAGATCAACAAATACCCAGTCTGTGTGAATAGATCAACAAATACCCAGCCTGTGTGAATAGATCAACAAATACCCAGTCTGTGTGAATAGATCAGCAAATACCCAGTCTGTGTGAATAGATCAACAAATACCCAGTCTGTGTGAATAACAAATACCCAGCCTGTGTGAATAGATCAACAAATACCCAGTCTGTGTGAATAGATCAGCAAATACCCAGTCTGTGTGAATAACAAATACCCAGTGTGTGTGAATAACAAATACCCAGTCTGTGTGAATAGATCAACAAATACCCAGTCTGTGTGAATAACAAATACCCAGCCTGTGTGAATAGATCAACAAATACCCAGTCTGTGTGAATAACAAATACCCAGCCTGTGTGAATAACAAATACCCAGTCTGTGTGAATAGATCAGCAAATACCCAGCCTGTGTGAATAACAAATACCCAGCCTGTGTGAATAACAAATACCCAGTCTGTGTGAATAGATCAGCAAATACCCAGTCTGTGTGAATAACAAATACCCAGTCTGTGTGAATAGATCAACAAATACCCAGTCTGTGTGAATAACAAATACCCAGCCTGTGTGAATAGATCAACAAATACCCAGTCTGTGTGAATAACAAATACCCAGCCTGTGTGAATAACAAATACCCAGTCTGTGTGAATAGATCAGCAAATACCCAGCCTGTGTGAATAACAAATACCCAGCCTGTGTGAATAACAAATACCCAGTCTGTGTGAATAACAAATACCCAGCCTGTGTGAATAACAAATACCCAGCCTGTGTGAATAGATCAGCAAATACCCAGTCTGTGTGAATAACAAATACCCAGCCTGTGTGAATAACAAATACCCAGTCTGTGTGAATAGATCAACAAATACCCAGTCTGTGTGAATAGATCAACAAATACCCAGTCTGTGTGAATAACAAATACCCAGTCTGTGTGAATAGATCAGCAAATACCCAGTCTGTGTGAATAACAAATACCCAGCCTGTGTGAATAACAAATACCCAGTCTGTGTGAATAGATCAACAAATACCCAGTCTGTGTGAATAACAAATACCCAGTCTGTGTGAATAGATCAACAAATACCCAGTCTGTGTGAATAACAAATACCCAGTCTGTGTGAATAGATCAGCAAATACCCAGCCTGTGTGAATAACAAATACCCAGTCTGTGTGAATAGATCAACAAATACCCAGTCTGTGTGAATAGATCAACAAATACCCAGTCTGTGTGAATAGATCAACAAATACCCAGCCTGTGTGAATAACAAATACCCAGCCTGTGTGAATAGATCAGCAAATACCCAGTCTGTGTGAATAGATCAGCAAATACCCAGTCTGTGTGAATAGATCAACAAATACCCAGTCTGTGTGAATAACAAATACCCAGCCTGTGTGAATAGATCAACAAATACCCAGTCTGTGTGAATAGATCAGCAAATACCCAGTCTGTGTGAATAGATCAACAAATACCCAGTCTGTGTGAATAACAAATACCCAGCCTGTGTGAATAGATCAACAAATACCCAGTCTGTGTGAACAACAAATACCCAGCCTGTGTGAATAGATCAACAAATACCCAGCCTGTGTGAATAGATCAGCAAATACCCAGCCTGTGTGAATAGATCAACAAATACCCAGTCTGTGTGAATAACAAATACCCAGCCTGTGTGAATAGATCAACAAATACCCAGTCTGTGTGAATAGATCAACAAATACCCAGTCTGTGTGAACAACAAATACCCAGCCTGTGTGAATAGATCAACAAATACCCAGTCTGTGTGAATAGATCAACAAATACCCAGTCTGTGTGAATAACAAATACCCAGTCTGTGTGAATAACAAATACCCAGCCTGTGTGAATAGATCAACAAATACCCAGTCTGTGTGAATAGATCAACAAATACCCAGTCTGTGTGAATAGATCAACAAATACCCAGTCTGTGTGAATAACAAATACCCAGTCTGTGTGAATAGATCAGCAAATACCCAGCCTGTGTGAATAGATCAGCAAATACCCAGTCTGTGTGAATAGATCAGCAAATACCCAGTCTGTGTGAATAACAAATACCCAGTCTGTGTGAATAGATCAGCAAATACCCAGCCTGTGTGAATAACAAATACCCAGCCTGTGTGAATAACAAATACCCAGTCTGTGTGAATAACAAATACCCAGTCTGTGTGAATAACAAATACCCAGCCTGTGTGAATAGATCAGCAAATACCCAGTCTGTGTGAATAACAAATACCCAGTCTGTGTGAATAGATCAGCAAATACCCAGTCTGTGTGAATAGATCAACAAATACCCAGTCTGTGTGAATAGATCAGCAAATACCCAGTCTGTGTGAATAACAAATACCCAGTCTGTGTGAATAGATCAGCAAATACCCAGTCTGTGTGAATAACAAATACCCAGTCTGTGTGAATAGATCAGCAAATACCCAGCCTGTGTGAATAGATCAGCAAATACCCAGTCTGTGTGAATAGATCAGCAAATACCCAGTCTGTGTGAATAACAAATACCCAGTCTGTGTGAATAACAAATACCCAGTCTGTGTGAATAACAAATACCCAGTCTGTGTGAATAGATCAGCAAATACCCAGTCTGTGTGAATAACAAATACCCAGTCTGTGTGAATAGATCAGCAAATACCCAGTCTGTGTGAATAGATCAGCAAATACCCAGTCTGTGTGAATAACAAATACCCAGTCTGTGTGAATAGATCAGCAAATACCCAGTCTGTGTGAATAACAAATACCCAGTCTGTGTGAATAACAAATACCCAGTCTGTGTGAATAACAAATACCCAGTCTGTGTGAATAGATCAGCAAATACCCAGCCTGTGTGAATAACAAATACCCAGTCTGTGTGAATAACAAATACCCAGTCTGTGTGAATAGATCAACAAATACCCAGTCTGTGTGAATAACAAATACCCAGTCTGTGTGAATAGATCAGCAAATACCCAGTCTGTGTGAATAACAAATACCCAGTCTGTGTGAATAGATCAACAAATACCCAGCCTGTGTGAATAACAAATACCCAGTCTGTGTGAATAGATCAGCAAATACCCAGTCTGTGTGAATAACAAATACCCAGTCTGTGTGAATAGATCAACAAATACCCAGCCTGTGTGAATAACAAATACCCAGTCTGTGTGAATAGATCAACAAATACCCAGTCTGTGTGAATAACAAATACCCAGCCTGTGTGAATAACAAATACCCAGTCTGTGTGAATAGATCAACAAATACCCAGTCTGTGTGAATAACAAATACCCAGTCTGTGTGAATAGATCAGCAAATACCCAGTCTGTGTGAATAACAAATACCCAGTCTGTGTGAATAACAAATACCCAGTCTGTGTGAATAACAAATAGCCAGTCTGTGTGAATAACAAATACCCAGTCTGTGTGAATAGATCAACAAATACCCAGTCTGTGTGAATAGATCAACAAATAGCCAGTCTGTGTGAATAGATAAGCAAATACCCAGTCTGTGTGAATAACAAATACCCAGTCTGTGTGAATAGATCAACAAATACCCAGTCTGTGTGAATAACAAATACCCAGTCTGTGTGAATAACAAATACCCAGTCTGTGTAAATAACAAATACCCAGTCTGTGTGAATAGATCAACAAATAGCCAGTCTGTGTGAATAGATCAACAAATAGCCAGTCTGTGCGAATAACAAATACCCAGTCTGTGTGAATAGATCAGCAAATACCCAGTCTGTGTGAATAACAAATACCCAGTCTGTGTGAATAACAAATACCCAGCCTGTGTGAATAACAAATACCCAGGCTGTGTGAATAACAAATACCCAGCCTGTGTGAATATATCAGCAAATACCCAGTCTGTGTGAATAACAAATACCCAGCCTGTGTGAATAACAAATACCCAGTCTGTGTGAATAACAAATACCCAGTCTGTGTGAATAACAAATACCCAGTCTGTGTGAATAACAAATACCCAGCCTGTGTGAATAGATCAACAAATACCCAGTCTGTGTGAATAACAAATACCCAGTCTGTGTGAATAGATCAACAAATACCCAGTCTGTGTGAATAGATCAACAAATACCCAGTCTGTGTGAATAACAAATACCCAGTCTGTGTGAATAGATCAACAAATACCCAGTCTGTGTGAATAACAAATACCCAGTCTGTGTGAATAACAAATACCCAGTCTGTGTGAATAACAAATACCCAGTCTGTGTGAATAACAAATACCCAGTCTGTGTGAATAACAAATACCCAGCCTGTGTGAATAGATCAACAAATACCCAGTCTGTGTGAATAACAAATACCCAGTCTGTGTGAATAGATCAGCAAATACCCAGTCTGTGTGAACAACAAATACCCAGTCTGTGTGAATAGATCAGCAAATACCCAGTCTGTGTGAATAACAAATACCCAGTCTGTGTGAATAGATCACCAAATACCCAGTCTGTGTGAATAACAAATACCCAGTCTGTGTGAATAGATCAACAAATACCCAGTCTGTGTGAATAACAAATACCCAGTCTGTGTGAATAGATCAGCAAATACCCAGCCTGTGTGAATAGATCAGCAAATACCCAGTCTGTGTGAATAGATCAACAAATACCCAGTCTGTGTGAATAACAAATACCCAGTCTGTGTGAATAACGAATACCCAGTCTGTGTGAATAACAAATACCCAGCCTGTGTGAATAGATCAACAAACACCCAGTCTGTGTGAATAACAAATACCCAGCCTGTGTGAATAGATCAACAAATACCCAGTCTGTGTGAATAACAAATACTCAGTCTGTGTGAATAACAAATACCCAGTCTGTGTGAATAGATCAACAAATACCCAGTCTGTGTGAATAACAAATACCCAGTCTGTGTGAATAGATCAACAAATACCCAGCCTGTGTGAATAGATCAGCAAATACCCAGTCTGTGTGAATAGATCAACAAATACCCAGCCTGTGTGAATAGCAAATACCCAGTCTGTGTGAATAGATCAGCAAATACCCAGTCTGTGTGAATAGATCAACAAATACCCAGCCTGTGTGAATAACAAATACCCAGTCTGTGTGAATAGATCAACAAATACCCAGTCTGTGTGAATAGATCAACAAATACCCAGTCTGTGTGAATAACAAATACCCAGTCTGTGTGAATAGATCAACAAATACCCAGTCTGTGTGAATAACAAATACCCAGCCTGTGTGAATACATCAACAAATACCCAGTCTGTGTGAATAACAAATACCCAGTCTGTGTGAATAGATCAACAAATACCCAGTCTGTGTGAATAACAAATACCCAGTCTGTGTGAATAGATCAACAAATACCCAGTCTGTGTGAATAGATCAACAAATACCCAGTCTGTGTGAATAACAAATACCCAGTCTGTGTGAATAGATCAACAAATACCCAGCCTGTGTGAATAACAAATACCCAGTCTGTGTGAATAGATCAACAAATACCCAGTCTGTGTGAATAACATATACCCAGTCTGTGTGAATAGATCAACAAATACCCAGTCTGTGTGAATAGATCAACAAATACCCAGCCTGTGTGAATAACAAATACCCAGTCTGTGTGAATAACAAATACCCAGCCTGTGTGAATAGATCAACAAATAACCAGTCTGTGTGAATAGATCAACAAATAGCCAGTCTGTGTGAATAACAAATACCCAGTCTGTGTGAATAGATCACCAAATACCCAGCCTGTGTGAATAGATCAGCAAATACCCAGTCTGTGTGAATAGATCAACAAATACCCAGCCTGTGTGAATAACAAATACCCAGTCTGTGTGAATAGATCAACAAATACCCAGCCTGTGTGAATAGATCAGCAAATACCCAGTCTGTGTGAATAGATCAACAAATACCCAGCCTGTGTGAATAACAAATACCCAGTCTGTGTGAATAGATCAGCAAATACCCAGTCTGTGTGAATAGCAAATACCCAGTCTGTGTGAATAGATCAGCAAATACCCAGTCTGTGTGAATAGATCAACAAATACCCAGCCTGTGTGAATAACAAATACCCAGTGTGTGAATAGATCAACAAATACCCAGTCTGTGTGAATAACAAATACCCAGTCTGTGTGAATAGATCAACAAATACCCAGTCTGTGTGAATAACAAATACCCAGTCTGTGTGAATAGATCAACAAATACCCAGCCTGTGTGAATAACAAATACCCAGTCTGTGTGAATAGATCAACAAATACCCAGTCTGTGTGAATAACAAATACCCAGTCTGTGTGAATAGATCAACAAATACCCAGTCTGTGTGAATAACAAATACCCAGTCTGTGTGAATAGATCAACAAATACCCAGCCTGTGTGAATAGATCAGCAAATACCCAGTCTGTGTGAATAGATCAGCAAATACCCAGTCTGTGTGAATAACAAATACCCAGCCTGTGTGAATAGATCAACAAATACCCAGCCTGTGTGAATAGATCAGCAAATACCCAGTCTGTGTGAATAGATCAACAAATACCCAGCCTGTGTGAATAGATCAGCAAATACCCAGTCTGTGTGAATAGATCAGCAAATACCCAGTCTGTGTGAATAACAAATACCCAGCCTGTGTGAATAGATCAACAAATACCCAGCCTGTGTGAATAGATCAGCAAATACCCAGTCTGTGTGAATAGATCAACAAATACCCAGTCTGTGTGAATAGATCAACAAATACCCAGCCTGTGTGAATAACAAATACCCAGTCTGTGTGAATAGATCAGCAAATACCCAGTCTGTGTGAATAGCAAATACCCAGTCTGTGTGAATAGATCAGCAAATACCCAGTCTGTGTGAATAGATCAACAAATACCCAGTCTGTGTGAATAGATCAACAAATACCCAGCCTGTGTGAATAACAAATACCCAGTCTGTGTGAATAGATCAGCAAATACCCAGTCTGTGTGAATAGCAAATACCCAGTCTGTGTGAATAGATCAGCAAATACCCAGTCTGTGTGAATAGATCAACAAATACCCAGCCTGTGTGAATAACAAATACCCAGTCTGTGTGAATAGATCAACAAATACCCAGTCTGTGTGAATAGATCAACAAATACCCAGTCTGTGTGAATAACAAATACCCAGTCTGTGTGAATAGATCAACAAATACCCAGTCTGTGTGAATAACAAATACCCAGCCTGTGTGAATACATCAACAAATACCCAGTCTGTGTGAATAACAAATACCCAGTCTGTGTGAATAACAAATACCCAGTCTGTGTGAATAGATCAACAAATACCCAGTCTGTGTGAATAACAAATACCCAGTCTGTGTGAATAGATCAACAAATACCCAGTCTGTGTGAATAACAAATACCCAGTCTGTGTGAATAGATCAACAAATACCCAGCCTGTGTGAATAACAAATACCCAGTCTGTGTGAATAGATCAACAAATACCCAGTCTGTGTGAATAACACATAGCCAGTCTGTGTGAATAGATCAACAAATACCCAGTCTGTGTGAATAACAAATACCCAGCCTGTGTGAATAACAAATACCCAGTCTGTGTGAATAACAAATACCCAGCCTGTGTGAATAACAAATACCCAGTCTGTGTGAATAACAAATACCCAGCCTGTGTGAATAGATCAACAAATACCCAGCCTGTGTGAATAACAAATACCCAGTCTGTGTGAATAGATCAACAAATACCCAGTCTGTGTGAATAACAAATACCCAGTCTGTGTGAATAGATCAACAAATACCCAGTCTGTGTGAATAACAAATACCCAGTCTGTGTGAATAGATCAACAAATACCCAGTCTGTGTGAATAGATCAACAAATACCCAGTCTGTGTGAATAACAAATACCCAGCCTGTGTGAATAACAAATACCCAGCCTGTGTGAATAGATCAACAAATACCCAGCCTGTGTGAATAGATCAACAAATACCCAGTCTGTGTGAATAACAAATACCCAGTCTGTGTGAATAACAAATACCCAGTCTGTGTGAATAGATCAACAAATACCCAGTCTGTGTGAATAACAAATACCCAGTCTGTGTGAATAGATCAGCAAATACCCAGTCTGTGTGAATAACAAATACCCAGTCTGTGTGAATAACAAATACCCAGTCTGTGTGAATAGATCAACAAATACCCAGTCTGTGTGAATAGATCAACAAATACCCAGTCTGTGTGAATAGATCAACAAATACCCAGTCTGTGTGAATAACAAATACCCAGTCTGTGTGAATAACAAATACCCAGTCTGTGTGAATAACAAATACCCAGTCTGTGTGAATAGATCAACAAATACCCAGTCTGTGTGAATAACAAATACCCAGTCTGTGTGAATAACAAATACCCAGTCTGTGTGAATAGATCAGCAAATACCCAGCCTGTGTGAATAACAAATACCCAGCCTGTGTGAATAACAAATACCCAGTCTGTGTGAATAGATCAACAAATACCCAGTCTGTGTGAATAACACATACCCAGTCTGTGTGAATAGATCAACAAATACCCAGTCTGTGTGAATAACAAATACCCAGTCTGTGTGAATAGATCAACAAATACCCAGTCTGTGTGAATAACAAATACCCAGTCTGTGTGAATAGATCAACAAATACCCAGTCTGTGTGAATAACACATACCCAGTCTGTGTGAATAGATCAACAAATACCCAGTCTGTGTGAATAACAAATACCCAGTCTGTGTGAATAGATCAACAAATACCCAGCCTGTGTGAATAACAAATACCCAGTCTGTGTGAATAACAAATAGCCAGTCTGTGTGAATAACAAATACCCAGTCTGTGTGAATAGATCAACAAATACCCAGTCTGTGTGAATAGATCAACAAATAGCCAGTCTGTGTGAATAGATAAGCAAATACCCAGTCTGTGTGAATAACAAATACCCAGTCTGTGTGAATAACAAATACCCAGTCTGTGTGAATAGATCAACAAATACCCAGTCTGTGTGAATAACAAATACCCAGCCTGTGTAAATAACAAATACCCAGTCTGTGTGAATAGATCAACAAATAGCCAGTCTGTGTGAATAGATCAACAAATAGCCAGTCTGTGCGAATAACAAATACCCAGTCTGTGTGAATAGATCAGCAAATACCCAGTCTGTGTGAATAACAAATACCCAGCCTGTGTGAATAACAAATACCCAGGCTGTGTGAATAACAAATACCCAGCCTGTGTGAATATATCAGCAAATACCCAGTCTGTGTGAATAACAAATACCCAGCCTGTGTGAATAACAAATACCCAGCCTGTGTGAATAGATCAGCAAATACCCAGTCTGTGTGAATAACAAATACCCAGCCTGTGTGAACAACAAATACCCAGTCTGTGTGAATAACAAATACCCAGTCTGTGTGAATAACAAATACCCAGTCTGTGTGAATAACAAATACCCAGTCTGTGTGAATAACAAATACCCAGTCTGTGTGAATAACAAATACCCAGTCTGTGTGAATAGATCAGCAAATACCCAGTCTGTGTGAACAACAAATACCCAGTCTGTGTGAATAGATCACCAAATACCCAGTCTGTGTGAATAACAAATACCCAGTCTGTGTGAATAGATCAACAAATACCCAGTCTGTGTGAATAACAAATACCCAGCCTGTGTGAATAACAAATACCCAGTCTGTGTGAATAACAAATACCCAGTCTGTGTGAATAACAAATACCCAGTCTGTGTGAATAGATCAGCAAATACCCAGTCTGTGTGAACAACAAATACCCAGTCTGTGTGAATAGATCACCAAATACCCAGTCTGTGTGAATAACAAATACCCAGTCTGTGTGAATAGATCAACAAATACCCAGTCTGTGTGAATAACAAATACCCAGCCTGTGTGAATAGATCAACAAATACCCAGTCTGTGTGAATAGATCTGCAAATACCCAGTCTGTGTGAATAGATCAGCAAATACCCAGCCTGTGTGAATAGATCAGCAAATACCCAGTCTGTGTGAATAACAAATACCCAGTCTGTGTGAATAGATCACCAAATACCCAGCCTGTGTGAATAACAAATACCCAGTGTGTGTGAATAGATCAGCAAATACCCAGCCTGTGTGAATAGATCAGCAAATACCCAGTCTGTGTGAATAGATCAACAAATACCCAGCCTGTGTGAATAACAAATACCCAGTCTGTGTGAATAGATCAGCAAATACCCAGCCTGTGTGAATAGATCAGCAAATACCCAGTCTGTGTGAATAGATCAACAAATACCCAGTCTGTGTGAATAACAAATACCCAGTCTGTGTGAATAACGAATACCCAGTCTGTGTGAATAACAAATACCCAGCCTGTGTGAATAGATCAACAAATACCCAGTCTGTGTGAATAACAAATACCCAGTCTGTGTGAATAGATCACCAAATACCCAGTCTGTGTGAATAGATCACCAAATACCCAGTCTGTGTGAATAACAAATACCCAGTCTGTGTGAATAGATCAGCAAATACCCAGCCTGTGTGAATAGATCAGCAAATACCCAGTCTGTGTGAATAGATCAACAAATACCCAGTCTGTGTGAATAACAAATACCCAGTCTGTGTGAATAACGAATACCCAGTCTGTGTGAATAACAAATACCCAGCCTGTGTGAATAGATCAACAAATACCCAGTCTGTGTGAATAGATCAGCAAATACCCAGTCTGTGTGAATAACAAATACCCAGTCTGTGTGAATAGATCAACAAATACCCAGCCTGTGTGAATAGATCAGCAAATACCCAGTCTGTGTGAATAGATCAGCAAATACCCAGTCTGTGTGAATAACAAATACTCAGTCTGTGTGAATAACAAATACCCAGTCTGTGTGAATAGATCAACAAATACCCAGTCTGTGTGAATAACAAATACCCAGTCTGTGTGAATAGATCAACAAATACCCAGCCTGTGTGAATAGATCAGCAAATACCCAGTCTGTGTGAATAGATCAACAAATACCCAGCCTGTGTGAATAACAAATACCCAGTCTGTGTGAATAGATCAGCAAATACCCAGTCTGTGTGAATAGATCAACAAATACCCAGCCTGTGTGAATAACAAATACCCAGCCTGTGTGAATACATCAACAAATACCCAGTCTGTGTGAATAACAAATACCCAGTCTGTGTGAATAGATCAACAAATACCCAGTCTGTGTGAATAACAAATACCCAGTCTGTGTGAATAGATCAACAAATACCCAGTCTGTGTGAATAGATCAACAAATACCCAGTCTGTGTGAATAACAAATACCCAGTCTGTGTGAATAGATCAACAAATACCCAGCCTGTGTGAATAACAAATACCCAGTCTGTGTGAATAGATCAACAAATACCCAGTCTGTGTGAATAACATATACCCAGTCTGTGTGAATAGATCAACAAATACCCAGTCTGTGTGAATAGATCAACAAATACCCAGCCTGTGTGAATAACAAATACCCAGTCTGTGTGAATAACAAATACCCAGCCTGTGTGAATAGATCAACAAATAACCAGTCTGTGTGAATAGATCAACAAATAGCCAGTCTGTGTGAATAACAAATACCCAGTCTGTGTGAATAGATCACCAAATACCCAGCCTGTGTGAATAGATCAGCAAATACCCAGTCTGTGTGAATAGATCAACAAATACCCAGCCTGTGTGAATAACAAATACCCAGTCTGTGTGAATAGATCAACAAATACCCAGCCTGTGTGAATAGATCAGCAAATACCCAGTCTGTGTGAATAGATCAACAAATACCCAGCCTGTGTGAATAACAAATACCCAGTCTGTGTGAATAGATCAGCAAATACCCAGTCTGTGTGAATAGCAAATACCCAGTCTGTGTGAATAGATCAGCAAATACCCAGTCTGTGTGAATAGATCAACAAATACCCAGCCTGTGTGAATAACAAATACCCAGTCTGTGTGAATAGATCAACAAATACCCAGTCTGTGTGAATAGATCAACAAATACCCAGTCTGTGTGAATAACAAATACCCAGTCTGTGTGAATAGATCAACAAATACCCAGTCTGTGTGAATAACAAATACCCAGCCTGTGTGAATAGATCAACAAATACCCAGCCTGTGTGAATAGATCAGCAAATACCCAGTCTGTGTGAATAGATCAGCAAATACCCAGTCTGTGTGAATAACAAATACTCAGTCTGTGTGAATAACAAATACCCAGTCTGTGTGAATAGATCAACAAATACCCAGTCTGTGTGAATAACAAATACCCAGTCTGTGTGAATAGATCAACAAATACCCAGCCTGTGTGAATAGATCAGCAAATACCCAGTCTGTGTGAATAGATCAACAAATACCCAGCCTGTGTGAATAACAAATACCCAGTCTGTGTGAATAGATCAGCAAATACCCAGTCTGTGTGAATAGCAAATACCCAGTCTGTGTGAATAGATCAGCAAATACCCAGTCTGTGTGAATAGATCAACAAATACCCAGCCTGTGTGAATAACAAATACCCAGTCTGTGTGAATAGATCAACAAATACCCAGTCTGTGTGAATAGATCAACAAATACCCAGTCTGTGTGAATAACAAATACCCAGTCTGTGTGAATAGATCAACAAATACCCAGTCTGTGTGAATAACAAATACCCAGCCTGTGTGAATACATCAACAAATACCCAGTCTGTGTGAATAACAAATACCCAGTCTGTGTGAATAGATCAACAAATACCCAGTCTGTGTGAATAACAAATACCCAGTCTGTGTGAATAGATCAACAAATACCCAGCCTGTGTGAATAACAAATACCCAGTCTGTGTGAATAGATCAACAAATACCCAGTCTGTGTGAATAACATATACCCAGTCTGTGTGAATAGATCAACAAATACCCAGTCTGTGTGAATAGATCAACAAATACCCAGCCTGTGTGAATAACAAATACCCAGTCTGTGTGAATAACAAATACCCAGCCTGTGTGAATAGATCAACAAATAACCAGTCTGTGTGAATAGATCAACAAATAGCCAGTCTGTGTGAATAACAAATACCCAGTCTGTGTGAATAGATCACCAAATACCCAGCCTGTGTGAATAGATCAGCAAATACCCAGTCTGTGTGAATAGATCAACAAATACCCAGCCTGTGTGAATAACAAATACCCAGTCTGTGTGAATAGATCAACAAATACCCAGTCTGTGTGAATAACAAATACCCAGCCTGTGTGAATAGATCAACAAATACCCAGTCTGTGTGAATAACAAATACCCAGTCTGTGTGAATAGATCAACAAATACCCAGCCTGTGTGAATAGATCAGCAAATACCCAGTCTGTGTGAATAGATCAACAAATACCCAGCCTGTGTGAATAACAAATACCCAGTCTGTGTGAATAGATCAGCAAATACCCAGTCTGTGTGAATAACAAATACCCAGTCTGTGTGAATAGATCAACAAATACCCAGTCTGTGTGAATAACAAATACCCAGTCTGTGTGAATAGATCAACAAATACCCAGCCTGTGTGAATAGATCAGCAAATACCCAGTCTGTGTGAATAGATCAACAAATACCCAGCCTGTGTGAATAACAAATACCCAGTCTGTGTGAATAGATCAGCAAATACCCAGTCTGTGTGAATAGCAAATACCCAGTCTGTGTGAATAGATCAGCAAATACCCAGTCTGTGTGAATAGATCAACAAATACCCAGCCTGTGTGAATAACAAATACCCAGCCTGTGTGAATAGATCAACAAATACCCAGTCTGTGTGAATAACAAATACCCAGTCTGTGTGAATAGATCAACAAATACCCAGCCTGTGTGAATAACAAATACCCAGTCTGTGTGAATAGATCAACAAATACCCAGTCTGTGTGAATAGATCAGCAAATACCCAGTCTGTGTGAATAGATCAGCAAATACCCAGTCTGTGTGAATAACAAATACCCAGTCTGTGTGAATAGATCAACAAATACCCAGCCTGTGTGAATAACAAATACCCAGTCTGTGTGAATAGATCAACAAATACCCAGTCTGTGTGAATAACAAATACCCAGTCTGTGTGAATAACAAATACCCAGTCTGTGTGAATAGATCAACAAATACCCAGCCTGTGTGAATAACAAATACCCAGTCTGTGTGAATAGATCAACAAATACCCAGCCTGTGTGAATAACAAATACCCAGTCTGTGTGAATAGATCAACAAATAGCCAGTCTGTGTGAATAACAAATACCCAGTCTGTGTGAATAACAAATACCCAGTCTGTGTGAATAGATCAGCAAATACCCAGTCTGTGTGAATAACAAATACCCAGTCTGTGTGAATAACAAATACCCAGTCTGTGTGAATAACAAATACCCAGTCTGTGTGAATAACAAATACCCAGTCTGTGTGAATAACAAATACCCAGTCTGTGTGAATAGATCAACAAATACCCAGTCTGTGTGAATAGATCAACAAATACCCAGTCTGTGTGAATAACAAATACCCAGCCTGTGTGAATAGATCAGCAAATACCCAGTCTGTGTGAATAACAAATACCCAGTCTGTGTGAATAGATCAGCAAATACCCAGTCTGTGTGAATAACAAATACCCAGTCTGTGTGAATAGATCAACAAATACCCAGTCTGTGTGAATAACAAATACCCAGCCTGTGTGAATAGATCAGCAAATACCCAGTCTGTGTGAATAACAAATACCCAGTCTGTGTGAATAGATCAGCAAATACCCAGTCTGTGTGAATAACAAATACCCAGTCTGTGTGAATAACAAATACCCAGTCTGTGTGAATAGATCAACAAATACCCAGTCTGTGTGAATAGATCAACAAATACCCAGTCTGTGTGAATAACAAATACCCAGTCTGTGTGAATAGATCAACAAATACCCAGTCTGTGTGAATAGATCAACAAATAGCCAGTCTGTGTGAATAGATCAACAAATACCCAGTCTGTGTGAATAGATCAACAAATAGCCAGTCTGTGTGAATAGATAAGCAAATACCCAGTCTGTGTGAATAACAAATACCCAGTCTGTGTGAATAGATCAACAAATACCCAGTCTGTGTGAATAACAAATACCCAGCCTGTGTAAATAACAAATACCCAGTCTGTGTGAATAGATCAACAAATAGCCAGTCTGTGTGAATAGATCAACAAATAGCCAGTCTGTGCGAATAACAAATACCCAGTCTGTGTGAATAACAAATACCCAGCCTGTGTGAATAACAAATACCCAGGCTGTGTGAATAACAAATACCCAGTCTGTGTGAATAACAAATACCCAGTCTGTGTGAATAACAAATACCCAGCCTGTGTGAATAGATCAACAAATACCCAGTCTGTGTGAATAGATCAACAAATACCCAGTCTGTGTGAATAGATCAACAAATACCCAGTCTGTGTGAATAGATCAACAAATACCCAGTCTGTGTGAATAACAAATACCCAGTCTGTGTGAATAACAAATACCCAGCCTGTGTGAATAGATCAACAAATAGCCAGTCTGTGTGAATAACAAATACCCAGTCTGTGTGAATAGATCAGCAAATACCCAGTCTGTGTGAATAGATCAGCAAATACCCAGTTTGTGTGAATAGATCAACAAATACCCAGTCTGTGTGAATAACAAATACCCAGTCTGTGTGAATAGATCAACAAATACCCAGTCTGTGTGAATAGATCAGCAAATACCCAGTCTGTGTGAATAGATCAACAAATAGCCAGTCTGTGTGAATAACAAATACCCAGTCTGTGTGAATAGATCAACAAATAGCCAGTCTGTGTGAATAGATCAACAAATAGCCAGTCTGTGTGAATAGATCAACAAATAGCCAGTCTGTGTGAATAGATCAACAAATACCCAGTCTGTGTGAATAACAAATACCCAGTCTGTGTGAATAGATCAACAAATACCCAGCCTGTGTGAATAACAAATACCCAGCCTGTGTAAATAACAAATACCCAGTCTGTGTGAATAACAAATACCCAGCCTGTGTAAATAACAAATACCCAGTCTGTGTGAATAACAAATACCCAGTCTGTGTGAATAGATCAACAAATAGCCAGTCTGTGTGAATAACAAATACCCAGCCTGTGTGAATAACAAATAGCCAGTCTGTGTGAATAACAAATACCCAGTCTGTGTGAATAACAAATACCCAGCCTGTGTGAATAACAAATACCCAGTCTGTGTGAATAGATCACCAAATACCCAGCCTGTGTGAATAGATCAACAAATACCCAGTCTGTGTGAATAACAAATACCCAGCCTGTGTGAATAGATCAGCAAATACCCAGTCTGTGTGAATAACAAATACCCAGCCTGTGTGAATAGATCAGCAAATACCCAGTCTGTGTGAATAACAAATACCCAGCCTGTGTGAATAGATCAGCAAATACCCAGTCTGTGTGAATAACAAATACCCAGCCTGTGTGAACAGCAAATACCCAGTCTGTGTGAACAACAAATACCCAGTCTGTGTGAATAACAAATACCCAGCCTGTGTGAATAACACATACCCAGTCTGTGTGAATAGATCAACAAATACCCAGCCTGTGTGAATAACAAATACCCAGTCTGTGTGAATAGATCAGCAAATACCCAGTCTGTGTGAATAACAAATACCCAGTCTGTGTGAATAGATCAACAAATACCCAGTCTGTGTGAATAGATCAGCAAATACCCAGTCTGTGTGAATAACAAATACCCAGCCTGTGTGAATAACAAATACCCAGTCTGTGTGAATAGATCAACAAATACCCAGTCTGTGTGAATAGATCAGCAAATACCCAGTCTGTGTGAATAACAAATACTCAGTCTGTGTGAATAGATCAGCAAATACCCAGCCTGTGTGAATAGATCAGCAAATACCCAGTCTGTGTGAATAGATCAGCAAATACCCAGTCTGTGTGAATAACAAATACCCAGCCTGTGTGAATAGATCAGCAAATACCCAGTCTGTGTGAATAACAAATACCCAGCCTGTGTGAACAGCAAATACCCAGTCTGTGTGAACAACAAATACCCAGTCTGTGTGAATAACAAATACCCAGCCTGTGTGAATAACACATACCCAGTCTGTGTGAATAGATCAACAAATACCCAGTCTGTGTGAATAACAAATACCCAGTCTGTGTGAACAACAAATACCCAGTCTGTGTGAATAACAAATACCCAGCCTGTGTGAATAACACATACCCAGTCTGTGTGAATAGATCAACAAATACCCAGTCTGTGTGAATAACAAATACCCAGCCTGTGTGAATAGATCAGCAAATACCCAGTCTGTGTGAATAACAAATACCCAGCCTGTGTGAATAGATCAGCAAATACCCAGTCTGTGTGAATAACAAATACCCAGCCTGTGTGAACAGCAAATACCCAGTCTGTGTGAACAACAAATACCCAGTCTGTGTGAATAACAAATACCCAGCCTGTGTGAATAACACATACCCAGTCTGTGTGAATAGATCAACAAATACCCAGCCTGTGTGAATAACAAATACCCAGTCTGTGTGAATAGATCAGCAAATACCCAGTCTGTGTGAATAACAAATACCCAGTCTGTGTGAATAACAAATACCCAGTCTGTGTGAATAGATCAACAAATACCCAGTCTGTGTGAATAGATCAGCAAATACCCAGTCTGTGTGAATAACAAATACCCAGCCTGTGTGAATAACAAATACCCAGTCTGTGTGAATAGATCAACAAATACCCAGTCTGTGTGAATAGATCAGCAAATACCCAGTCTGTGTGAATAACAAATACTCAGTCTGTGTGAATAGATCAGCAAATACCCAGCCTGTGTGAATAGATCAGCAAATACCCAGTCTGTGTGAATAGATCAGCAAATACCCAGTCTGTGTGAATAACAAATACTCAGTCTGTGTGAATAACAAATACCCAGTCTGTGTGAATAGATCAACAAATACCCAGCCTGTGTGAATAGATCAGCAAATACCCAGTCTGTGTGAATAGATCAGCAAATACCCAGTCTGTGTGAATAACAAATACTCAGTCTGTGTGAATAACAAATACCCAGTCTGTGTGAATAGATCAACAAATACCCAGCCTGTGTGAATAACAAATACCCAGTCTGTGTGAATAGATCAGCAAATACCCAGTCTGTGTGAATAGCAAATACCCAGTCTGTGTGAATAGATCAGCAAATACCCAGTCTGTGTGAATAGATCAACAAATACCCAGTCTGTGTGAATAGATCAACAAATACCCAGCCTGTGTGAATAACAAATACCCAGTCTGTGTGAATAGATCAGCAAATACCCAGTCTGTGTGAATAGCAAATACCCAGTCTGTGTGAATAGATCAGCAAATACCCAGTCTGTGTGAATAGATCAACAAATACCCAGCCTGTGTGAATAACAAATACCCAGTCTGTGTGAATAGATCAACAAATACCCAGTCTGTGTGAATAGATCAACAAATACCCAGTCTGTGTGAATAACAAATACCCAGTCTGTGTGAATAGATCAACAAATACCCAGTCTGTGTGAATAACAAATACCCAGCCTGTGTGAATACATCAACAAATACCCAGTCTGTGTGAATAACAAATACCCAGTCTGTGTGAATAACAAATACCCAGTCTGTGTGAATAGATCAACAAATACCCAGTCTGTGTGAATAACAAATACCCAGTCTGTGTGAATAGATCAACAAATACCCAGTCTGTGTGAATAACAAATACCCAGTCTGTGTGAATAGATCAACAAATACCCAGCCTGTGTGAATAACAAATACCCAGTCTGTGTGAATAGATCAACAAATACCCAGTCTGTGTGAATAACATATACCCAGTCTGTGTGAATAGATCAACAAATACCCAGCCTGTGTGAATAACAAATACCCAGTCTGTGTGAATAACAAATACCCAGTCTGTGTGAATAGATCAGCAAATACCCAGCCTGTGTGAATAACAAATACCCAGTCTGTGTGAATAGATCAGCAAATACCCAGTCTGTGTGAATAGATCAACAAATACCCAGTCTGTGTGAATAACAAATACCCAGTCTGTGTGAATAGATCAACAAATACCCAGTCTGTGTGAATAACAAATACCCAGCCTGTGTGAATAACAAATACCCAGCCTGTGTGAATAGATCAACAAATACCCAGCCTGTGTGAATAGATCAACAAATACCCAGTCTGTGTGAATAACAAATACCCAGTCTGTGTGAATAACAAATACCCAGTCTGTGTGAATAGATCAACAAATACCCAGTCTGTGTGAATAACAAATACCCAGTCTGTGTGAATAGATCAGCAAATACCCAGTCTGTGTGAATAACAAATACCCAGTCTGTGTGAATAACAAATACCCAGTCTGTGTGAATAGATCAACAAATACCCAGTCTGTGTGAATAGATCAACAAATACCCAGTCTGTGTGAATAGATCAACAAATACCCAGTCTGTGTGAATAACAAATACCCAGCCTGTGTGAATAGATCAACAAATACCCAGTCTGTGTGAATAGATCAACAAATACCCAGTCTGTGTGAATAACAAATACCCAGCCTGTGTGAATAACAAATACCCAGTCTGTGTGAATAACAAATACCCAGCCTGTGTGAATAACAAATACCCAGCCTGTGTGAATAACAAATACCCAGCCTGTGTGAATAACAAATACCCAGTCTGTGTGAATAGATCAACAAATACCCAGTCTGTGTGAATAACAAATACCCAGCCTGTGTGAATAGATCAACAAATACCCAGTCTGTGTGAATAACAAATACCCAGCCTGTGTGAATAACAAATACCCAGCCTGTGTGAATAACAAATACCCAGTCTGTGTGAATAACAAATACCCAGCCTGTGTGAATAGATCAACAAATACCCAGCCTGTGTGAATAACAAATACCCAGTCTGTGTGAATAGATCAACAAATACCCAGTCTGTGTGAATAACAAATACCCAGTCTGTGTGAATAGATCAACAAATACCCAGTCTGTGTGAATAACAAATACCCAGTCTGTGTGAATAGATCAACAAATACCCAGTCTGTGTGAATAGATCAACAAATACCCAGTCTGTGTGAATAACAAATACCCAGCCTGTGTGAATAACAAATACCCAGCCTGTGTGAATAGATCAACAAATACCCAGCCTGTGTGAATAGATCAACAAATACCCAGTCTGTGTGAATAACAAATACCCAGTCTGTGTGAATAACAAATACCCAGTCTGTGTGAATAGATCAACAAATACCCAGTCTGTGTGAATAACAAATACCCAGTCTGTGTGAATAGATCAGCAAATACCCAGTCTGTGTGAATAGATCAACAAATACCCAGTCTGTGTGAATAGATCAACAAATACCCAGTCTGTGTGAATAGATCAACAAATACCCAGTCTGTGTGAATAACAAATACCCAGTCTGTGTGAATAACAAATACCCAGTCTGTGTGAATAGATCAGCAAATACCCAGCCTGTGTGAATAACAAATACCCAGCCTGTGTGAATAACAAATACCCAGTCTGTGTGAATAGATCAACAAATACCCAGTCTGTGTGAATAACACATACCCAGTCTGTGTGAATAGATCAACAAATACCCAGTCTGTGTGAATAACAAATACCCAGTCTGTGTGAATAGATCAACAAATACCCAGTCTGTGTGAATAACAAATACCCAGTCTGTGTGAATAGATCAACAAATACCCAGTCTGTGTGAATAACACATACCCAGTCTGTGTGAATAGATCAACAAATACCCAGTCTGTGTGAATAACAAATACCCAGTCTGTGTGAATAGATCAACAAATACCCAGCCTGTGTGAATAACAAATACCCAGTCTGTGTGAATAACAAATAGCCAGTCTGTGTGAATAACAAATACCCAGTCTGTGTGAATAGATCAACAAATACCCAGTCTGTGTGAATAGATCAACAAATAGCCAGTCTGTGTGAATAGATAAGCAAATACCCAGTCTGTGTGAATAACAAATACCCAGTCTGTGTGAATAACAAATACCCAGTCTGTGTGAATAGATCAACAAATACCCAGTCTGTGTGAATAACAAATACCCAGCCTGTGTAAATAACAAATACCCAGTCTGTGTGAATAGATCAACAAATAGCCAGTCTGTGTGAATAGATCAACAAATAGCCAGTCTGTGCGAATAACAAATACCCAGTCTGTGTGAATAGATCAGCAAATACCCAGTCTGTGTGAATAACAAATACCCAGCCTGTGTGAATAACAAATACCCAGGCTGTGTGAATAACAAATACCCAGCCTGTGTGAATATATCAGCAAATACCCAGTCTGTGTGAATAACAAATACCCAGCCTGTGTGAATAACAAATACCCAGCCTGTGTGAATAGATCAGCAAATACCCAGTCTGTGTGAATAACAAATACCCAGCCTGTGTGAACAACAAATACCCAGTCTGTGTGAATAACAAATACCCAGTCTGTGTGAATAACAAATACCCAGTCTGTGTGAATAACAAATACCCAGTCTGTGTGAATAACAAATACCCAGTCTGTGTGAATAACAAATACCCAGTCTGTGTGAATAGATCAGCAAATACCCAGTCTGTGTGAACAACAAATACCCAGTCTGTGTGAATAGATCACCAAATACCCAGTCTGTGTGAATAACAAATACCCAGTCTGTGTGAATAGATCAACAAATACCCAGTCTGTGTGAATAACAAATACCCAGCCTGTGTGAATAACAAATACCCAGTCTGTGTGAATAACAAATACCCAGTCTGTGTGAATAACAAATACCCAGTCTGTGTGAATAGATCAGCAAATACCCAGTCTGTGTGAACAACAAATACCCAGTCTGTGTGAATAGATCACCAAATACCCAGTCTGTGTGAATAACAAATACCCAGTCTGTGTGAATAGATCAACAAATACCCAGTCTGTGTGAATAACAAATACCCAGCCTGTGTGAATAGATCAACAAATACCCAGTCTGTGTGAATAGATCTGCAAATACCCAGTCTGTGTGAATAGATCAGCAAATACCCAGCCTGTGTGAATAGATCAGCAAATACCCAGTCTGTGTGAATAACAAATACCCAGTCTGTGTGAATAGATCACCAAATACCCAGCCTGTGTGAATAACAAATACCCAGTGTGTGTGAATAGATCAGCAAATACCCAGCCTGTGTGAATAGATCAGCAAATACCCAGTCTGTGTGAATAGATCAACAAATACCCAGCCTGTGTGAATAACAAATACCCAGTCTGTGTGAATAGATCAGCAAATACCCAGCCTGTGTGAATAGATCAGCAAATACCCAGTCTGTGTGAATAGATCAACAAATACCCAGTCTGTGTGAATAACAAATACCCAGTCTGTGTGAATAACGAATACCCAGTCTGTGTGAATAACAAATACCCAGCCTGTGTGAATAGATCAACAAATACCCAGTCTGTGTGAATAACAAATACCCAGTCTGTGTGAATAGATCACCAAATACCCAGTCTGTGTGAATAGATCACCAAATACCCAGTCTGTGTGAATAACAAATACCCAGTCTGTGTGAATAGATCAGCAAATACCCAGCCTGTGTGAATAGATCAGCAAATACCCAGTCTGTGTGAATAGATCAACAAATACCCAGTCTGTGTGAATAACAAATACCCAGTCTGTGTGAATAACGAATACCCAGTCTGTGTGAATAACAAATACCCAGCCTGTGTGAATAGATCAACAAATACCCAGTCTGTGTGAATAGATCAGCAAATACCCAGTCTGTGTGAATAACAAATACCCAGTCTGTGTGAATAGATCAACAAATACCCAGCCTGTGTGAATAGATCAGCAAATACCCAGTCTGTGTGAATAGATCAGCAAATACCCAGTCTGTGTGAATAACAAATACTCAGTCTGTGTGAATAACAAATACCCAGTCTGTGTGAATAGATCAACAAATACCCAGTCTGTGTGAATAACAAATACCCAGTCTGTGTGAATAGATCAACAAATACCCAGCCTGTGTGAATAGATCAGCAAATACCCAGTCTGTGTGAATAGATCAACAAATACCCAGCCTGTGTGAATAACAAATACCCAGTCTGTGTGAATAGATCAGCAAATACCCAGTCTGTGTGAATAGATCAACAAATACCCAGCCTGTGTGAATAACAAATACCCAGCCTGTGTGAATACATCAACAAATACCCAGTCTGTGTGAATAACAAATACCCAGTCTGTGTGAATAGATCAACAAATACCCAGTCTGTGTGAATAACAAATACCCAGTCTGTGTGAATAGATCAACAAATACCCAGTCTGTGTGAATAGATCAACAAATACCCAGTCTGTGTGAATAACAAATACCCAGTCTGTGTGAATAGATCAACAAATACCCAGCCTGTGTGAATAACAAATACCCAGTCTGTGTGAATAGATCAACAAATACCCAGTCTGTGTGAATAACATATACCCAGTCTGTGTGAATAGATCAACAAATACCCAGTCTGTGTGAATAGATCAACAAATACCCAGCCTGTGTGAATAACAAATACCCAGTCTGTGTGAATAACAAATACCCAGCCTGTGTGAATAGATCAACAAATAACCAGTCTGTGTGAATAGATCAACAAATAGCCAGTCTGTGTGAATAACAAATACCCAGTCTGTGTGAATAGATCACCAAATACCCAGCCTGTGTGAATAGATCAGCAAATACCCAGTCTGTGTGAATAGATCAACAAATACCCAGCCTGTGTGAATAACAAATACCCAGTCTGTGTGAATAGATCAACAAATACCCAGCCTGTGTGAATAGATCAGCAAATACCCAGTCTGTGTGAATAGATCAACAAATACCCAGCCTGTGTGAATAACAAATACCCAGTCTGTGTGAATAGATCAGCAAATACCCAGTCTGTGTGAATAGCAAATACCCAGTCTGTGTGAATAGATCAGCAAATACCCAGTCTGTGTGAATAGATCAACAAATACCCAGCCTGTGTGAATAACAAATACCCAGTCTGTGTGAATAGATCAACAAATACCCAGTCTGTGTGAATAGATCAACAAATACCCAGTCTGTGTGAATAACAAATACCCAGTCTGTGTGAATAGATCAACAAATACCCAGTCTGTGTGAATAACAAATACCCAGCCTGTGTGAATAGATCAACAAATACCCAGCCTGTGTGAATAGATCAGCAAATACCCAGTCTGTGTGAATAGATCAGCAAATACCCAGTCTGTGTGAATAACAAATACTCAGTCTGTGTGAATAACAAATACCCAGTCTGTGTGAATAGATCAACAAATACCCAGTCTGTGTGAATAACAAATACCCAGTCTGTGTGAATAGATCAACAAATACCCAGCCTGTGTGAATAGATCAGCAAATACCCAGTCTGTGTGAATAGATCAACAAATACCCAGCCTGTGTGAATAACAAATACCCAGTCTGTGTGAATAGATCAGCAAATACCCAGTCTGTGTGAATAGCAAATACCCAGTCTGTGTGAATAGATCAGCAAATACCCAGTCTGTGTGAATAGATCAACAAATACCCAGCCTGTGTGAATAACAAATACCCAGTCTGTGTGAATAGATCAACAAATACCCAGTCTGTGTGAATAGATCAACAAATACCCAGTCTGTGTGAATAACAAATACCCAGTCTGTGTGAATAGATCAACAAATACCCAGTCTGTGTGAATAACAAATACCCAGCCTGTGTGAATACATCAACAAATACCCAGTCTGTGTGAATAACAAATACCCAGTCTGTGTGAATAGATCAACAAATACCCAGTCTGTGTGAATAACAAATACCCAGTCTGTGTGAATAGATCAACAAATACCCAGCCTGTGTGAATAACAAATACCCAGTCTGTGTGAATAGATCAACAAATACCCAGTCTGTGTGAATAACATATACCCAGTCTGTGTGAATAGATCAACAAATACCCAGTCTGTGTGAATAGATCAACAAATACCCAGCCTGTGTGAATAACAAATACCCAGTCTGTGTGAATAACAAATACCCAGCCTGTGTGAATAGATCAACAAATAACCAGTCTGTGTGAATAGATCAACAAATAGCCAGTCTGTGTGAATAACAAATACCCAGTCTGTGTGAATAGATCACCAAATACCCAGCCTGTGTGAATAGATCAGCAAATACCCAGTCTGTGTGAATAGATCAACAAATACCCAGCCTGTGTGAATAACAAATACCCAGTCTGTGTGAATAGATCAACAAATACCCAGTCTGTGTGAATAACAAATACCCAGCCTGTGTGAATAGATCAACAAATACCCAGTCTGTGTGAATAACAAATACCCAGTCTGTGTGAATAGATCAACAAATACCCAGCCTGTGTGAATAGATCAGCAAATACCCAGTCTGTGTGAATAGATCAACAAATACCCAGCCTGTGTGAATAACAAATACCCAGTCTGTGTGAATAGATCAGCAAATACCCAGTCTGTGTGAATAACAAATACCCAGTCTGTGTGAATAGATCAACAAATACCCAGTCTGTGTGAATAACAAATACCCAGTCTGTGTGAATAGATCAACAAATACCCAGCCTGTGTGAATAGATCAGCAAATACCCAGTCTGTGTGAATAGATCAACAAATACCCAGCCTGTGTGAATAACAAATACCCAGTCTGTGTGAATAGATCAGCAAATACCCAGTCTGTGTGAATAGCAAATACCCAGTCTGTGTGAATAGATCAGCAAATACCCAGTCTGTGTGAATAGATCAACAAATACCCAGCCTGTGTGAATAACAAATACCCAGCCTGTGTGAATAGATCAACAAATACCCAGTCTGTGTGAATAACAAATACCCAGTCTGTGTGAATAGATCAACAAATACCCAGCCTGTGTGAATAACAAATACCCAGTCTGTGTGAATAGATCAACAAATACCCAGTCTGTGTGAATAGATCAGCAAATACCCAGTCTGTGTGAATAGATCAGCAAATACCCAGTCTGTGTGAATAACAAATACCCAGTCTGTGTGAATAGATCAACAAATACCCAGCCTGTGTGAATAACAAATACCCAGTCTGTGTGAATAGATCAACAAATACCCAGTCTGTGTGAATAACAAATACCCAGTCTGTGTGAATAACAAATACCCAGTCTGTGTGAATAGATCAACAAATACCCAGCCTGTGTGAATAACAAATACCCAGTCTGTGTGAATAGATCAACAAATACCCAGCCTGTGTGAATAACAAATACCCAGTCTGTGTGAATAGATCAACAAATAGCCAGTCTGTGTGAATAACAAATACCCAGTCTGTGTGAATAACAAATACCCAGTCTGTGTGAATAGATCAGCAAATACCCAGTCTGTGTGAATAACAAATACCCAGTCTGTGTGAATAACAAATACCCAGTCTGTGTGAATAACAAATACCCAGTCTGTGTGAATAACAAATACCCAGTCTGTGTGAATAACAAATACCCAGTCTGTGTGAATAGATCAACAAATACCCAGTCTGTGTGAATAGATCAACAAATACCCAGTCTGTGTGAATAACAAATACCCAGCCTGTGTGAATAGATCAGCAAATACCCAGTCTGTGTGAATAACAAATACCCAGTCTGTGTGAATAGATCAGCAAATACCCAGTCTGTGTGAATAACAAATACCCAGTCTGTGTGAATAGATCAACAAATACCCAGTCTGTGTGAATAACAAATACCCAGCCTGTGTGAATAGATCAGCAAATACCCAGTCTGTGTGAATAACAAATACCCAGTCTGTGTGAATAGATCAGCAAATACCCAGTCTGTGTGAATAACAAATACCCAGTCTGTGTGAATAACAAATACCCAGTCTGTGTGAATAGATCAACAAATACCCAGTCTGTGTGAATAGATCAACAAATACCCAGTCTGTGTGAATAACAAATACCCAGTCTGTGTGAATAGATCAACAAATACCCAGTCTGTGTGAATAGATCAACAAATAGCCAGTCTGTGTGAATAGATCAACAAATACCCAGTCTGTGTGAATAGATCAACAAATAGCCAGTCTGTGTGAATAGATAAGCAAATACCCAGTCTGTGTGAATAACAAATACCCAGTCTGTGTGAATAGATCAACAAATACCCAGTCTGTGTGAATAACAAATACCCAGCCTGTGTAAATAACAAATACCCAGTCTGTGTGAATAGATCAACAAATAGCCAGTCTGTGTGAATAGATCAACAAATAGCCAGTCTGTGCGAATAACAAATACCCAGTCTGTGTGAATAACAAATACCCAGCCTGTGTGAATAACAAATACCCAGGCTGTGTGAATAACAAATACCCAGTCTGTGTGAATAACAAATACCCAGTCTGTGTGAATAACAAATACCCAGCCTGTGTGAATAGATCAACAAATACCCAGTCTGTGTGAATAACAAATACCCAGTCTGTGTGAATAGATCAACAAATACCCAGTCTGTGTGAATAGATCAACAAATACCCAGTCTGTGTGAATAGATCAACAAATACCCAGTCTGTGTGAATAGATCAACAAATACCCAGTCTGTGTGAATAACAAATACCCAGTCTGTGTGAATAGATCAACAAATACCCAGTCTGTGTGAATAGATCAACAAATACCCAGTCTGTGTGAATAGATCAACAAATACCCAGTCTGTGTGAATAACAAATACCCAGTCTGTGTGAATAACAAATACCCAGCCTGTGTGAATAGATCAACAAATAGCCAGTCTGTGTGAATAACAAATACCCAGTCTGTGTGAATAGATCAGCAAATACCCAGTCTGTGTGAATAGATCAGCAAATACCCAGTTTGTGTGAATAGATCAACAAATACCCAGTCTGTGTGAATAACAAATACCCAGTCTGTGTGAATAGATCAACAAATACCCAGTCTGTGTGAATAGATCAGCAAATACCCAGTCTGTGTGAATAGATCAACAAATAGCCAGTCTGTGTGAATAACAAATACCCAGTCTGTGTGAATAGATCAACAAATAGCCAGTCTGTGTGAATAGATCAACAAATAGCCAGTCTGTGTGAATAGATCAACAAATAGCCAGTCTGTGTGAATAGATCAACAAATACCCAGTCTGTGTGAATAACAAATACCCAGTCTGTGTGAATAGATCAACAAATACCCAGCCTGTGTGAATAACAAATACCCAGCCTGTGTAAATAACAAATACCCAGTCTGTGTGAATAACAAATACCCAGCCTGTGTAAATAACAAATACCCAGTCTGTGTGAATAACAAATACCCAGTCTGTGTGAATAGATCAACAAATAGCCAGTCTGTGTGAATAACAAATACCCAGCCTGTGTGAATAACAAATAGCCAGTCTGTGTGAATAACAAATACCCAGTCTGTGTGAATAACAAATACCCAGCCTGTGTGAATAACAAATACCCAGTCTGTGTGAATAGATCACCAAATACCCAGCCTGTGTGAATAGATCAACAAATACCCAGTCTGTGTGAATAACAAATACCCAGCCTGTGTGAATAGATCAGCAAATACCCAGTCTGTGTGAATAACAAATACCCAGCCTGTGTGAATAGATCAGCAAATACCCAGTCTGTGTGAATAACAAATACCCAGCCTGTGTGAATAGATCAGCAAATACCCAGTCTGTGTGAATAACAAATACCCAGCCTGTGTGAACAGCAAATACCCAGTCTGTGTGAACAACAAATACCCAGTCTGTGTGAATAACAAATACCCAGCCTGTGTGAATAACACATACCCAGTCTGTGTGAATAGATCAACAAATACCCAGCCTGTGTGAATAACAAATACCCAGTCTGTGTGAATAGATCAGCAAATACCCAGTCTGTGTGAATAACAAATACCCAGTCTGTGTGAATAGATCAACAAATACCCAGTCTGTGTGAATAGATCAGCAAATACCCAGTCTGTGTGAATAACAAATACCCAGCCTGTGTGAATAACAAATACCCAGTCTGTGTGAATAGATCAACAAATACCCAGTCTGTGTGAATAGATCAGCAAATACCCAGTCTGTGTGAATAACAAATACTCAGTCTGTGTGAATAGATCAGCAAATACCCAGCCTGTGTGAATAGATCAGCAAATACCCAGTCTGTGTGAATAGATCAGCAAATACCCAGTCTGTGTGAATAACAAATACCCAGCCTGTGTGAATAGATCAGCAAATACCCAGTCTGTGTGAATAACAAATACCCAGCCTGTGTGAACAGCAAATACCCAGTCTGTGTGAACAACAAATACCCAGTCTGTGTGAATAACAAATACCCAGCCTGTGTGAATAACACATACCCAGTCTGTGTGAATAGATCAACAAATACCCAGTCTGTGTGAATAACAAATACCCAGTCTGTGTGAACAACAAATACCCAGTCTGTGTGAATAACAAATACCCAGCCTGTGTGAATAACACATACCCAGTCTGTGTGAATAGATCAACAAATACCCAGTCTGTGTGAATAACAAATACCCAGCCTGTGTGAATAGATCAGCAAATACCCAGTCTGTGTGAATAACAAATACCCAGCCTGTGTGAATAGATCAGCAAATACCCAGTCTGTGTGAATAACAAATACCCAGCCTGTGTGAACAGCAAATACCCAGTCTGTGTGAACAACAAATACCCAGTCTGTGTGAATAACAAATACCCAGCCTGTGTGAATAACACATACCCAGTCTGTGTGAATAGATCAACAAATACCCAGCCTGTGTGAATAACAAATACCCAGTCTGTGTGAATAGATCAGCAAATACCCAGTCTGTGTGAATAACAAATACCCAGTCTGTGTGAATAACAAATACCCAGTCTGTGTGAATAGATCAACAAATACCCAGTCTGTGTGAATAGATCAGCAAATACCCAGTCTGTGTGAATAACAAATACCCAGCCTGTGTGAATAACAAATACCCAGTCTGTGTGAATAGATCAACAAATACCCAGTCTGTGTGAATAGATCAGCAAATACCCAGTCTGTGTGAATAACAAATACTCAGTCTGTGTGAATAGATCAGCAAATACCCAGCCTGTGTGAATAGATCAGCAAATACCCAGTCTGTGTGAATAGATCAGCAAATACCCAGTCTGTGTGAATAACAAATACTCAGTCTGTGTGAATAACAAATACCCAGTCTGTGTGAATAGATCAACAAATACCCAGCCTGTGTGAATAGATCAGCAAATACCCAGTCTGTGTGAATAGATCAGCAAATACCCAGTCTGTGTGAATAACAAATACTCAGTCTGTGTGAATAACAAATACCCAGTCTGTGTGAATAGATCAACAAATACCCAGTCTGTGTGAATAACAAATACCCAGTCTGTGTGAATAGATCAACAAATACCCAGTCTGTGTGCATAGATCAGCAAATACCCAGCCTGTGTGAATAACAAATACCCAGCCTGTGTGAATAGATCAGCAAATACCCAGTCTGTGTGAATAGATCAACAAATACCCAGTCTGTGTGAATAACAAATACCCAGTCTGTGTGAATAGATCAGCAAATACCCAGTCTGTGTGAATAGCAAATACCCAGTCTGTGTGAATAGATCAGCAAATACCCAGTCTGTGTGAATAGATCAACAAATACCCAGCCTGTGTGAATAGATCAACAAATACCCAGTCTGTGTGAATAACAAATACCCAGTCTGTGTGAATAGATCAACAAATACCCAGTCTGTGTGAATAACAAATACCCAGCCTGTGTGAATACATCAACAAATACCCAGTCTGTGTGAATAACAAATACCCAGTCTGTGTGAATAGATCAACAAATACCCAGTCTGTGTGAATAGATCAACAAATACCCAGTCTGTGTGAATAACAAATACCCAGTCTGTGTGAATAACAAATACCCAGTCTGTGTGAATAGGTCAACAAATACCCAGTCTGTGTGAATAACAAATACCCAGTCTGTGTGAATAACAAATACCCAGTCTGTGTGAATAGATCAACAAATACCCAGTCTGTGTGAATAACGAATACCCAGTCTGTGTGAATAGATAAACAAATAACCAGTCTGTGTGAATAACAAATACCCAGTCTGTGTGAATAGATCAGCAAATACCCAGTCTGTGTGAATAGATCAGCAAATACCCAGTTTGTGTGAATAGATCAACAAATACCCAGTCTGTGTGAATAACAAATACCCAGTCTGTGTGAATAGATCAACAAATACCCAGTCTGTGTGAATAGATCAACAAATAGCCAGTCTGTGTGAATAACAAATACCCAGTCTGTGTGAATAGATCAACAAATACCCAGCCTGTGTGAATAGATCAACAAATACCCAGTCTGTGTGAATAACAAATACCCAGTCTGTGTGAATAACAAATACCCAGTCTGTGTGAATAACAAATACCCAGTCTGTGTGAATAGATCAACAAATACCCAGCCTGTGTGAATAGATCAACAAATACCCAGCCTGTGTGAATAGATCAACAAATAGCCAGTCTGTGTGAATAGCAAATACCCAGCCTGTGTGAATAGATCAACAAATAGCCAGTCTGTGTGAATAACAAATACCCAGCCTGTGTGAATAGATCAACAAATAGCCAGTCTGTGTGAATAACAAATACCCAGTCTGTGTGAATAGCAAATACCCAGTCTGTGTGAATAGATCAACAAATAGCCAGTCTGTGTGAATAGATCAACAAATACCCAGTCTGTGTGAATAGATCAACAAATAGCCAGTCTGTGTGAATAGATAAGCAAATACCCAGTCTGTGTGAATAACAAATACCCAGTCTGTGTGAATAGATCAACAAATACCCAGTCTGTGTGAATAGATCAACAAATAGCCAGTCTGTGTGAATAGATAAGCAAATACCCAGTCTGTGTGAATAACAAATACCCAGTCTGTGTGAATAGATCAACAAATACCCAGTCTGTGTGAATAACAAATACCCAGCCTGTGTAAATAACAAATACCCAGTCTGTGTGAATAGATCAACAAATAGCCAGTCTGTGTGAATAGATCAACAAATAGCCAGTCTGTGCGAATAACAAATACCCAGTCTGTGTGAATAACAAATACCCAGCCTGTGTGAATAACAAATACCCAGGCTGTGTGAATAACAAATACCCAGCCTGTGTGAATATATCAGCAAATACCCAGTCTGTGTGAATAACAAATACCCAGTCTGTGTGAATAACAAATACCCAGTCTGTGTGAATAACAAATACCCAGTCTGTGTGAATAACAAATACCCAGTCTGTGTGAATAACAAATACCCAGTCTGTGTGAATAACAAATACCCAGTCTGTGTGAATAGATCAGCAAATACCCAGTCTGTGTGAATAACAAATACCCAGCCTGTGTGAATAACAAATACCCAGCCTGTGTGAATAACAAATACCCAGTCTGTGTGAATAACAAATACCCAGCCTGTGTGAATAACAAATACCCAGCCTGTGTGAATAGATCAGCAAATACCCAGTCTGTGTGAATAACAAATACCCAGTCTGTGTGAATAACAAATACCCAGTCTGTGTGAATAACAAATACCCAGTCTGTGTGAATAACAAATACCCAGTCTGTGTGAATAGATCAGCAAATACCCAGTCTGTGTGAATAACAAATACCCAGTCTGTGTGAATAACAAATACCGAGTCTGTGTGAATAGATCAACAAATAGCCAGTCTGTGTGAATAACAAATACCCAGTCTGTGTGAATAGATCAGCAAATACCCAGTCTGTGTGAATAACAAATACCCAGTCTGTGTGAATAACAAATACGCAGTCTGTGTGAATAACAAATACCCAGTCTGTGTGAATAACAAATACCCAGTCTGTGTGAATAACAAATACCCAGTCTGTGTGAATAACAAATACCCAGTCTGTGTGAATAACAAATACCCAGTCTGTGTGAATAACAAATACCCAGTCTGTGTGAATAACAAATACCCAGTCTGTGTGAATAACAAATACCCAGTCTGTGTGAATAACAAATACCCAGTCTGTGTGAATAACAAATACCCAGTCTGTGTGAATAACAAATACCCAGTCTGTGTGAATAGATCAGCAAATACCCAGTCTGTGTGAATAACAAATACCCAGCCTGTGTGAATAACAAATACCCAGCCTGTGTGAATAGATCAACAAATACCCAGTCTGTGTGAATAACAAATACCCAGTCTGTGTGAATAACAAATACCCAGTCTGTGTGAATAGATCAACAAATACCCAGTCTGTGTGAATAGATCAACAAATACCCAGCCTGTGTGAATAGATCAACAAATACCCAGTCTGTGTGAATAACAAATACCCAGCCTGTGTGAATAGATCAACAAATACCCAGTCTGTGTGAATAGATCAACAAATACCCAGTCTGTGTGAATAACAAATACCCAGTCTGTGTGAATAGATCAACAAATACCCAGTCTGTGTGAATAACAAATACCCAGTCTGTGTGAATAGATCAACAAATACCCAGTCTGTGTGAATAACAAATACCCAGCCTGTGTGAATAGATCAACAAATACCCAGTCTGTGTGAATAGATCAACAAATACCCAGTCTGTGTGAATAACAAATACCCAGTCTGTGTGAATAACAAATACCCAGCCTGTGTGAATAGATCAACAAATAACCAGTCTGTGTGAATAGATCAACAAATAGCCAGTCTGTGTGAATAACAAATACCCAGTCTGTGTGAATAGATCACCAAATACCCAGTCTGTGTGAATAACAAATACCCAGTCTGTGTGAATAACAAATACCCAGTCTGTGTGAATAACAAATACCCAGTCTGTGTGAATAGATCAGCAAATACCCAGTCTGTGTGAATAACAAATACCCAGCCTGTGTGAATAGATCAACAAATACCCAGTCTGTGTGAATAACAAATACCCAGTCTGTGTGAATAGATCAACAAATACCCAGTCTGTGTGAATAACAAATACCCAGTCTGTGTGAATAGATCAACAAATACCCAGTCTGTGTGAATAACAAATACCCAGCCTGTGTGAATAGATCAACAAATACCCAGTCTGTGTGAATAGATCAACAAATACCCAGCCTGTGTGAATAGATCAACAAATACCCAGTCTGTGTGAATAGATCAACAAATACCCAGTCTGTGTGAATAACAAATACCCAGCCTGTGTGAATAGATCAACAAATACCCAGTCTGTGTGAATAGATCAACAAATAGCCAGTCTGTGTGAATAGATCAACAAATACCCAGTCTGTGTGAATAACAAATACCCAGTCTGTGTGAATAGATCAACAAATACCCAGCCTGTGTGAATAGATCAACAAATACCCAGTCTGTGTGAATAGATCAACAAATACCCAGTCTGTGTGAATAACAAATACCCAGCCTGTGTGAATAGATCAACAAATACCCAGTCTGTGTGAATAGATCAACAAATACCCAGTCTGTGTGAATAACAAATACCCAGTCTGTGTGAATAGATCAACAAATACCCAGTCTGTGTGAATAACAAATACCCAGCCTGTGTGAATAGATCAACAAATACCCAGTCTGTGTGAATAGATCAACAAATAGCCAGTCTGTGTGAATAGATCAACAAATACCCAGTCTGTGTGAATAACAAATACCCAGTCTGTGTGAATAGATCAACAAATACCCAGCCTGTGTGAATACATCAACAAATACCCAGTCTGTGTGAATAACAAATACCCAGTCTGTGTGAATAGATCAACAAATACCCAGTCTGTGTGAATAACAAATACCCAGTCTGTGTGAATAGATCAACAAATACCCAGTCTGTGTGAATAACAAATACCCAGCCTGTGTGAATAGATCAACAAATACCCAGTCTGTGTGAATAGATCAACAAATAGCCAGTCTGTGTGAATAGATCAACAAATACCCAGTCTGTGTGAATAACAAATACCCAGTCTGTGTGAATAGATCAACAAATACCCAGTCTGTGTGAATAACAAATACCCAGTCTGTGTGAATAGATCAACAAATACCCAGCCTGTGTGAATACATCAACAAATACCCAGTCTGTGTGAATAACAAATACCCAGTCTGTGTGAATAGATCAACAAATACCCAGTCTGTGTGAATAACAAATACCCAGTCTGTGTGAATAGATCAACAAATACCCAGTCTGTGTGAATAACAAATACCCAGCCTGTGTGAATAGATCAACAAATACCCAGTCTGTGTGAATAGATCAACAAATAGCCAGTCTGTGTGAATAGATCAACAAATACCCAGTCTGTGTGAATAGATCAACAAATAGCCAGTCTGTGTGAATAGATAAGCAAATACCCAGTCTGTGTGAATAACAAATACCCAGCCTGTGTAAATAACAAATACCCAGTCTGTGTGAATAGATCAACAAATACCCAGCCTGTGTGAATAGATCAACAAATACCCAGTCTGTGTGAATAACAAATACCCAGCCTGTGTGAATAGATCAACAAATACCCAGTCTGTGTGAATAGATCAACAAATAGCCAGTCTGTGTGAATAGATCAACAAATACCCAGTCTGTGTGAATAGATCAACAAATAGCCAGTCTGTGTGAATAGATCAACAAATACCCAGTCTGTGTGAATAGATCAACAAATACCCAGTCTGTGTGAATAACAAATACCCAGTCTGTGTGAATAGATCAACAAATACCCAGTCTGTGTGAATAGATCAACAAATACCCAGTCTGTGTGAATAACAAATACCCAGTCTGTGTGAATAGATCAACAAATACCCAGTCTGTGTGAATAACAAATACCCAGTCTGTGTGAATAACAAATACCCAGTCTGTGTGAATAGATCAACAAATAGCCAGTCTGTGCGAATAACAAATACCCAGTCTGTGTGAATAACAAATACCCAGTCTGTGTGAATAGATCAACAAATAGCCAGTCTGTGCGAATAACAAATACCCAGTCTGTGTGAATAACAAATACCCAGTCTGTGTGAATAACAAATACCCAGTCTGTGTGAATAACAAATACCCAGTCTGTGTGAATAGATCAACAAATACCCAGTCTGTGTGAATAGATCAACAAATACCCAGTCTGTGTGAATAGATCAACAAATACCCAGTCTGTGTGAATAACAAATACCCAGCCTGTGTGAATAGATCAACAAATACCCAGTCTGTGTGAATAGATCAACAAATAGCCAGTCTGTGTGAATAGATCAACAAATACCCAGTCTGTGTGAATAGATCAACAAATAGCCAGTCTGTGTGAATAGATAAGCAAATACCCAGTCTGTGTGAATAGATCAACAAATACCCAGTCTGTGTGAATAACAAATACCCAGTCTGTGTGAACAGCAAATACCCAGTCTGTGTGAATAACAAATACCCAGCCTGTGTGAACAGCAAATACCCAGTCTGTGTGAATAACAAATACCCAGTCTGTGTGAATAGATCAACAAATACCCAGTCTGTGTGAATAGATCAACAAATACCCAGTCTGTGTGAATAACAAATACCCAGCCTGTGTGAATAGATCAACAAATACCCAGTCTGTGTGAATAGATCAACAAATAGCCAGTCTGTGTGAATAGATCAACAAATACCCAGTCTGTGTGAATAGATCAACAAATAGCCAGTCTGTGTGAATAGATAAGCAAATACCCAGTCTGTGTGAATAACAAATACCCAGCCTGTGTAAATAACAAATACCCAGTCTGTGTGAATAGATCAACAAATACCCAGTCTGTGTGAATAGATCAACAAATACCCAGTCTGTGTGAATAACAAATACCCAGCCTGTGTGAATAGATCAACAAATACCCAGTCTGTGTGAATAGATCAACAAATAGCCAGTCTGTGTGAATAGATCAACAAATACCCAGTCTGTGTGAATAGATCAACAAATACCCAGTCTGTGTGAATAGATCAACAAATACCCAGTCTGTGTGAATAACAAATACCCAGCCTGTGTAAATAACAAATACCCAGTCTGTGTGAATAGATCAACAAATAGCCAGGCTGTGTGAATAACAAATACCCAGTCTGTGTGAATAACAAATACCCAGTCTGTGTGAATAGATCAACAAATACCCAGTCTGTGCGAATAACAAATACCCAGTCTGTGTGAATAACAAATACCCAGTCTGTGTGAATAGATCAACAAATACCCAGTCTGTGTGAATAACAAATACCCAGCCTGTGTGAATAACAAATACCCAGTCTGTGTGAATAACAAATACCCAGTCTGTGTGAATAACAAATACCCAGTCTGTGTGAATAACAAATACCCAGTCTGTGTGAATAACAAATACCCAGCCTGTGTGAATAACAAATACCCAGTCTGTGTGAATAACAAATACCCAGTCTGTGTGAATATATCAGCAAATACCCAGTCTGTGTGAATAACAAATACCCAGCCTGTGTGAATAACAAATACCCAGGCTGTGTGAATAACAAATACCCAGCCTGTGTGAATATATCAGCAAATACCCAGTCTGTGTGAATAACAAATACCCAGCCTGTGTGAATAACAAATACCCAGTCTGTGTGAATAACAAATACCCAGTCTGTTTGAATAACAAATACCCAGTCTGTGTGAATAACAAATACCCAGTCTGTGTGAATAACAAATACCCAGTCTGTGTGAATAACAAATACCCAGTCTGTGTGAATAGATCAGCAAATACCCAGTCTGTGTGAATAACAAATACCCAGCCTGTGTGAATAACAAATACCCAGCCTGTGTGAATAACAAATACCCAGTCTGTGTGAATAGATCAACAAATAGCCAGTCTGTGTGAATAACAAATACCCAGTCTGTGTGAATAGATCAACAACTACCCAGTCTGTGTGAATAACAAATACCCAGCCTGTGTGAATAGATCAACAAATACCCAGTCTGTGTGAATAACAAATACCCAGTCTGTGTGAATAACAAATACCCAGTCTGTGTGAATAGATCAACAAATAGCCAGTCTGTGTGAATAACAAATACCCAGTCTGTGTGAATAGATCAACAACTACCCAGTCTGTGTGAATAACAAATACCCAGCCTGTGTGAATAGATCAACAAATACCCAGCCTGTGTGAATAACAAATACCCAGTCTGTGTGAATAGATCAGCAAATACCCAGTCTGTGTGAATAGATCAGCAAATACCCAGTTTGTGTGAATAGATCAACAAATACCCAGTCTGTGTGAATAACAAATACCCAGTCTGTGTGAATAACAAATACCCAGTCTGTGTGAACAACAAATACCCAGTCTGTGTGAATAGATCAACAAATACCCAGTCTGTGTGAATAGATCAACAAATACCCAGTCTGTGTGAATAGGTCAACAAATACCCAGTCTGTGTGAATAGATCAACAAATACCCAGTCTGTGTGAATAACAAATACCCAGTCTGTGTGAATAACAAATACCCAGCCTGTGTGAATAGATCAACAAATAGCCAGTCTGTGTGAATAACAAATACCCAGTCTGTGTGAATAGATCAGCAAATACCCAGTCTGTGTGAATAGATCAGCAAATACCCAGTTTGTGTGAATAGATCAACAAATACCCAGTCTGTGTGAATAACAAATACCCAGTCTGTGTGAATAGATCAACAAATAGCCAGTCTGTGTGAATAACAAATACCCAGTCTGTGTGAATAGATCAACAAATACCCAGTCTGTGTGAATAACAAATACCCAGTCTGTGTGAATAGATAAGCAAATACCCAGTCTGTGTGAATAACAAATACCCAGTCTGTGTGAATAGATCAACAAATACCCAGCCTGTGTGAATAACAAATACCCAGCCTGTGTAAATAACAAATACCCAGTCTGTGTGAATAACAAATACCCAGCCTGTGTAAATAACAAATACCCAGTCTGTGTGAATAACAAATACCCAGTCTGTGTGAATAGATCAACAAATACCCAGTCTGTGTGAATAACAAATACCCAGTCTGTGTGAATAACAAATACCCAGCCTGTGTGAATAGATAAGCAAATACCCAGTCTGTGTGAATAACAAATACCCAGTCTGTGTGAATAGATCAACAAATACCCAGCCTGTGTGAATAACAAATACCCAGCCTGTGTAAATAACAAATACCCAGTCTGTGTGAATAACAAATACCCAGCCTGTGTAAATAACAAATACCCAGTCTGTGTGAATAACAAATACCCAGTCTGTGTGAATAGATCAACAAATAGCCAGTCTGTGTGAATAACAAATACCCAGCCTGTGTGAATAACAAATAGCCAGTCTGTGTGAATAACAAATACCCAGTCTGTGTGAATAACAAATACCCAGCCTGTGTGAATAACAAATACCCAGTCTGTGTGAATAACAAATACCCAGCCTGTGTGAATAGATCAGCAAATACCCAGTCTGTGTGAATAACAAATACCCAGCCTGTGTGAATAGATCAGCAAATACCCAGTCTGTGTGAATAACAAATACCCAGCCTGTGTGAACAGCAAATACCCAGTCTGTGTGAACAACAAATACCCAGTCTGTGTGAATAACAAATACCCAGCCTGTGTGAATAACACATACCCAGTCTGTGTGAATAGATCAGCAAATACCCAGTCTGTGTGAATAACAAATACCCAGTCTGTGTGAATAGATCAACAAATACCCAGTCTGTGTGAATAGATCAGCAAATACCCAGTCTGTGTGAATAACAAATACCCAGCCTGTGTGAATAACAAATACCCAGTCTGTGTGAATAACAAATACCCAGTCTGTGTGAATAGATCAACAAATACCCAGTCTGTGTGAATAACAAATACCCAGTCTGTGTGAATAGATCAACAAATACCCAGCCTGTGTGAATAACAAATACCCAGTCTGTGTGAATAGATCAGCAAATACCCAGTCTGTGTGAATAACAAATACCCAGTCTGTGTGAATAGATCAACAAATACCCAGTCTGTGTGAATAGATCAGCAAATACCCAGTCTGTGTGAATAACAAATACCCAGCCTGTGTGAATAACAAATACCCAGTCTGTGTGAATAACAAATACCCAGTCTGTGTGAATAGATCAACAAATACCCAGTCTGTGTGAATAACAAATACCCAGTCTGTGTGAATAGATCAACAAATACCCAGCCTGTGTGAATAGATCAGCAAATACCCAGTCTGTGTGAATAGATCAGCAAATACCCAGTCTGTGTGAATAACAAATACTCAGTCTGTGTGAATAACAAATACCCAGTCTGTGTGAATAGATCAACAAATACCCAGTCTGTGTGAATAACAAATACCCAGTCTGTGTGAATAGATCAACAAATACCCAGTCTGTGTGCATAGATCAGCAAATACCCAGCCTGTGTGAATAACAAATACCCAGCCTGTGTGAATAGATCAGCAAATACCCAGTCTGTGTGAATAGATCAACAAATACCCAGCCTGTGTGAATAACAAATACCCAGTCTGTGTGAATAGATCAGCAAATACCCAGTCTGTGTGAATAGCAAATACCCAGTCTGTGTGAATAACAAATACCCAGTCTGTGTGAATAGATCAACAAATACCCAGTCTGTGTGAATAGATCAACAAATACCCAGTCTGTGTGAATAGATCAACAAATACCCAGTCTGTGTGAATAGATCAACAAATACCCAGTCTGTGTGAATAGATCAGCAAATACCCAGTCTGTGTGAATAGATCAACAAATACCCAGCCTGTGTGAATAACAAATACCCAGTCTGTGTGAATAGATCAACAAATACCCAGTCTGTGTGAATAACAAATACCCAGTCTGTGTGAATAGATCAACAAATACCCAGTCTGTGTGAATAACAAATACCCAGCCTGTGTGAATACATCAACAAATACCCAGTCTGTGTGAATAACAAATACCCAGTCTGTGTGAATAACAAATACCCAGCCTGTGTGAATAGATCAACAAATAACCAGTCTGTGTGAATAGATCAACAAATAGCCAGTCTGTGTGAATAACAAATACCCAGCCTGTGTGAATAACAAATAACCAGTCTGTGTGAATAGATCAGCAAATACCCAGTCTGTGTGAATAGATCAGCAAATACCCAGTTTGTGTGAATAGATCAACAAATACCCAGTCTGTGTGAATAACAAATACCCAGTCTGTGTGAATAGATCAACAAATACCCAGTCTGTGTGAATAACAAATACCCAGTCTGTGTGAATAGATCAACAAATACCCAGTCTGTGTGAATAGATCAACAAATACCCAGCCTGTGTGAATAACAAATACCCAGTCTGTGTGAATAGATCAACAAATACCCAGTCTGTGTGAATAACAAATACCCAGTCTGTGTGAATAGATCAACAAATACCCAGTCTGTGTGAATAACAAATACCCAGCCTGTGTGAATACATCAACAAATACCCAGTCTGTGTGAATAACAAATACCCAGTCTGTGTGAATAACAAATACCCAGCCTGTGTGAATAGATCAACAAATAACCAGTCTGTGTGAATAGATCAACAAATAGCCAGTCTGTGTGAATAACAAATACCCAGTCTGTGTGAATAGATCAGCAAATACCCAGTCTGTGTGAATAGATCAGCAAATACCCAGTTTGTGTGAATAGATCAACAAATACCCAGTCTGTGTGAATAACAAATACCCAGCCTGTGTGAATAGATCAACAAATACCCAGTCTCTGTGAATAACAAATACCCAGTCTGTGTGAATAACAAATACCCAGTCTGTGTGAATAGATCAACAAATACCCAGTCTGTGTGAATAACAAATACCCAGTCTGTGTGAATAGATCAACAAATACCCAGCCTGTGTGAATAGATCAACAAATACCCAGTCTGTGTGAATAGATCAACAAATAGCCAGTCTGTGTGAATAGATCAACAAATACCCAGTCTGTGTGAATAGATCAACAAATAGCCAGTCTGTGTGAATAGATAAGCAAATACCCAGTCTGTGTGAATAACAAATACCCAGTCTGTGTGAATAGATCAACAAATACCCAGTCTGTGTGAATAACAAATACCCAGCCTGTGTAAATAACAAATACCCAGTCTGTGTGAATAGATCAACAAATAGCCAGTCTGTGTGAATAGATCAACAAATAGCCAGTCTGTGCGAATAACAAATACCCAGTCTGTGTGAATAACAAATACCCAGCCTGTGTGAATAACAAATACCCAGGCTGTGTGAATAACAAATACCCAGCCTGTGTGAATATATCAGCAAATACCCAGTCTGTGTGAATAACAAATACCCAGTCTGTGTGAATAGATCAGCAAATACCCAGTCTGTGTGAATAACAAATACCCAGCCTGTGTGAATAACAAATACCCAGTCTGTGTGAATAACAAATACCCAGCCTGTGTGAATATATCAGCAAATACCCAGTCTGTGTGAATAACAAATACCCAGTCTGTGTGAATAACAAATACCCAGTCTGTGTGAATAACAAATACCCAGTCTGTGTGAATAGATCAACAAATACCCAGTCTGTGTGAATAGATCAACAAATACCCAGTCTGTGTGAATAACAAATACCCAGTCTGTGTGAATAACAAATACCCAGTCTGTGTGAATAGATCAGCAAATACCCAGTCTGTGTGAATAACAAATACCCAGCCTGTGTGAATAACAAATACCCAGCCTGTGTGAATAGATCAACAAATACCCAGTCTGTGTGAATAACAAATACCCAGTCTGTGTGAATAACAAATACCCAGTCTGTGTGAATAGATCAACAACTACCCAGTCTGTGTGAATAACAAATACCCAGCCTGTGTGAATAGATCAACAAATACCCAGCCTGTGTGAATAACAAATACCCAGTCTGTGTGAATAGATCAGCAAATACCCAGTCTGTGTGAATAGATCAGCAAATACCCAGTTTGTGTGAATAGATCAACAAATACCCAGTCTGTGTGAATAACAAATACCCAGTCTGTGTGAATAACAAATACCCAGTCTGTGTGAACAACAAATACCCAGTCTGTGTGAATAGATCAACAAATACCCAGTCTGTGTGAATAACAAATACCCAGTCTGTGTGAATAGATCAACAAATACCCAGTCTGTGTGAATAACAAATACCCAGTCTGTGTGAATAACAAATACCCAGCCTGTGTGAATAGATCAACAAATAGCCAGTCTGTGTGAATAACAAATACCCAGTCTGTGTGAATAGATCAGCAAATACCCAGTCTGTGTGAATAGATCAACAAATACCCAGTCTGTGTGAATAGATCAGCAAATACCCAGTTTGTGTGAATAGATCAACAAATAGCCAGTCTGTGTGAATAACAAATACCCAGTCTGTGTGAATAGATCAGCAAATACCCAGTCTGTGTGAATAGATCAACAAATACCCAGTCTGTGTGAATAGATCAGCAAATACCCAGTCTGTGTGAATAGATCAGCAAATACCCAGTTTGTGTGAATAGATCAACAAATACCCAGTCTGTGTGAATAACAAATACCCAGTCTGTGTGAATAGATCAACAAATACCCAGTCTGTGTGAATAGATCAGCAAATACCCAGTCTGTGTGAATAACAAATACCCAGTCTGTGTGAATAGATCAACAAATAGCCAGTCTGTGTGAATAGATCAACAAATAGCCAGTCTGTGTGAATAGATCAACAAATAGCCAGTCTGTGTGAATAGATCAACAAATAGCCAGTCTGTGTGAATAAGAAATACCCAGCCTGTGTGAATAGATAAGCAAATACCCAGTCTGTGTGAATAACAAATACCCAGTCTGTGTGAATAGATCAACAAATACCCAGCCTGTGTGAATAACAAATACCCAGCCTGTGTAAATAACAAATACCCAGTCTGTGTGAATAACAAATACCCAGCCTGTGTAAATAACAAATACCCAGTCTGTGTGAATAACAAATACCCAGTCTGTGTGAATAGATCAACAAATAGCCAGTCTGTGTGAATAACAAATACCCAGCCTGTGTGAATAACAAATAGCCAGTCTGTGTGAATAACAAATACCCAGTCTGTGTGAATAACAAATACCCAGCCTGTGTGAATAACAAATACCCAGTCTGTGTGAATAGATCAGCAAATACCCAGTCTGTGTGAATAACAAATACCCAGCCTGTGTGAATAACAAATACCCAGCCTGTGTGAATAACAAATACCCAGTCTGTGTGAATAGATCAACAAATAGCCAGTCTGTGTGAATAACAAATACCCAGTCTGTGTGAATAACAAATACCCAGCCTGTGTGAATATATCAGCAAATACCCAGCCTGTGTGAATAACAAATACCCAGTCTGTGTGAATTGATCAACAAATACCCAGCCTGTGTGAATAACAAATACCCAGTCTGTGTGAATAGATCAGCAAATACCCAGTCTGTGTGAATAACAAATACCCAGCCTGTGTGAATAACAAATACCCAGTCTGTGTGAATAACAAATACCCAGTCTGTGTGAATAGATCAACAAATAGCCAGTCTGTGTGAATAACAAATACCCAGTCTGTGTGAATAACAAATACCCAGCCTGTGTGAATATATCAGCAAATACCCAGCCTGTGTGAATAACAAATACCCAGTCTGTGTGAATAACAAATACCCAGCCTGTGTGAATAGATCAGCAAATACGCAGTCTGTGTGAATAACAAATACCCAGCCTGTGTGAATAGATCAGCAAATACCCAGTCTGTGTGAATAACAAATACCCAGCCTGTGTGAACAACAAATACCCAGTCTGTGTGAATAACAAATACCCAGCCTGTGTGAATAACAAATACCCAGTCTGTGTGAATAGATCAACAAATACCCAGCCTGTGTGAATAACAAATACTCAGTCTGTGTGAATAGATCAGCAAATACCCAGCCTGTGTGAATAACAAATACCCAGCCTGTGTGAATAACAAATACCCAGTCTGTGTGAATAGATCAACAAATACCCAGTCTGTGTGAATAACAAATACCCAGCCTGTGTGAATAGATCAACAAATACCCAGTCTGTGTGAATAGATCAGCAAATACCCAGTCTGTGTGAATAACAAATACCCAGTCTGTGTGAATAGATCAACAAATACCCAGTCTGTGTGAATAGATCACCAAATACCCAGTCTGTGTGAATAACAAATACCCAGCCTGTGTGAATAACAAATACCCAGTCTGTGTGAATAACAAATACCCAGTCTGTGTGAATAGATCAACAAATACCCAGTCTGTGTGAATAACAAATACCCAGCCTGTGTGAATACATCAACAAATACCCAGTCTGTGTGAATAGATCAGCAAATACCCAGCCTGTGTGAATAGATCAGCAAATACCCAGTCTGTGTGAATAACAAATACCCAGTCTGTGTGAATAGATCACCAAATACCCAGTCTGTGTGAATAACAAATACCCAGTCTGTGTGAATAGATCAACAAATACCCAGTCTGTGTGAATAGATCAACAAATACCCAGTCTGTGTGAATAGATCACCAAATACCCAGTCTGTGTGAATAACAAATACCCAGTCTGTGTGAATAACAAATACCCAGTCTGTGTGAATAGATCAGCAAATACCCAGTCTGTGTGAATAACAAATACCCAGTCTGTGTGAATAGATCAACAAATACCCAGTCTGTGTGAATAGATCAACAAATACCCAGTCTGTGTGAATAACAAATACCCAGTCTGTGTGAATAACAAATACCCAGCCTGTGTGAATAGATCAACAAATACCCAGTCTGTGTGAATAACAAATACCCAGTCTGTGTGAATAACAAATACCCAGTCTGTGTGAATAGATCAGCAAATACCCAGTCTGTGTGAATAGATCAGCAAATACCCAGTCTGTGTGAATAACAAATACCCAGTCTGTGTGAATAACAAATACCCAGTCTGTGTGAATAGATCAACAAATACCCAGTCTGTGTGAATAACAAATACCCAGTCTGTGTGAATAACAAATACCCAGTCTGTGTGAATAGATCAGCAAATACCCAGTCTGTGTGAATAACAAATACCCAGTCTGTGTGAATAGATCAGCAAATACCCAGTCTGTGTGAATAACAAATACCCAGTCTGTGTGAATAACAAATACCCAGTCTGTGTGAATAGATCAGCAAATACCCAGTCTGTGTGAATAACAAATACCCAGTCTGTGTGAATAGATCAGCAAATACCCAGTCTGTGTGAATAACAAATACCCAGTCTGTGTGAATAACAAATACCCAGTCTGTGTGAATAACAAATACCCAGTCTGTGTGAATAGATCAGCAAATACCCAGTCTGTGTGAATAACAAATACCCAGTCTGTGTGAATAGATCAGCAAATACCCAGTCTGTGTGAATAACAAATACCCAGTCTGTGTGAATAACAAATACCCAGTCTGTGTGAATAGATCAGCAAATACCCAGTCTGTGTGAATAACAAATACCCAGTCTGTGTGAATAGATCAACAAATAGCCAGTCTGTGTGAATAGATCAGCAAATACCCAGTCTGTGTGAATAACAAATACCCAGTCTGTGTGAATAACAAATACCCAGTCTGTGTGAATAGATCAGCAAATACCCAGTCTGTGTGAATAACAAATACCCAGTCTGTGTGAATAACAAATACCCAGTCTGTGTGAATAACAAATACCCAGTCTGTGTGAATAGATCAGCAAATACCCAGTCTGTGTGAATAATAAATACCCAGTCTGTGTGAATAACAAATACCCAGTCTGTGTGAATAACAAATACCCAGTCTGTGTGAATAGATCAACAAATAGCCAGTCTGTGTGAATAACAAATACCCAGTCTGTGTGAATAGATCAACAAATACCCAGTCTGTGTGAATAACAAATACCCAGTCTGTGTGAATAGATCAACAAATACCCAGTCTGTGTGAATAACAAATACCCAGCCTGTGTGAATAGATCAACAAATACCCAGTCTGTGTGAATAACAAATACCCAGTCTGTGTGAATAGATCAACAAATACCCAGTCTGTGTGAATAACAAATACCCAGCCTGTGTGAATAGATCAACAAATACCCAGTCTGTGTGAATAACAAATACCCAGTCTGTGTGAATAGATCAACAAATACCCAGTCTGTGTGAATAACAAATACCCAGTCTGTGTGAATAACAAATACCCAGTCTGTGTGAATAGATCAGCAAATACCCAGTCTGTGTGAATAATAAATACCCAGTCTGTGTGAATAACAAATACCCAGCCTGTGTGAATAACAAATACCCAGTCTGTGTGAATAGATCAGCAAATACCCAGTCTGTGTGAATAACAAATACCCAGTCTGTGTGAATAGATCAGCAAATACCCAGTCTGTGTGAATAATAAATACCCAGTCTGTGTGAATAACAAATACCCAGTCTGTGTGAATAGATCAACAAATACCCAGTCTGTGTGAATAACAAATACCCAGTCTGTGTGAATAGATCAACAAATACCCAGTCTGTGTGAATAACAAATACCCAGTCTGTGTGAATAACAAATACCCAGTCTGTGTGAATAGATCAACAAATACCCAGTCTGTGTGAATAACAAATACCCAGTCTGTGTGAATAACAAATACCCAGTCTGTGTGAATAGATCAACAAATACCCAGTCTGTGTGAATAGATCAACAAATACCCAGTCTGTGTGAATAACAAATACCCAGTCTGTGTGAATAGATCAACAAATACCCAGTCTGTGTGAATAACAAATACCCAGCCTGTGTGAATACATCAACAAATACCCAGTCTGTGTGAATAACAAATACCCAGTCTGTGTGAATAACAAATACCCAGTCTGTGTGAATAACAAATACCCAGTCTGTGTGAATAACAAATACCCAGTCTGTGTGAATAGATCAACAAATACCCAGTCTGTGTGAATAACAAATACCCAGTCTGTGTGAATAGATCAACAAATACCCAGTCTGTGTGAATAACAAATACCCAGTCTGTGTGAATAGATCAACAAATACCCAGTCTGTGTGAATAACAAATACCCAGTCTGTGTGAATAACAAATACCCAGTCTGTGTGAATAACAAATACCCAGTCTGTGTGAATAACAAATACCCAGTCTGTGTGAATACATCAACAAATACCCAGTCTGTGTGAATAACAAATACCCAGTCTGTGTGAATAACAAATACCCAGTCTGTGTGAATAACAAATACCCAGCCTGTGTGAATAACAAATACCCAGTCTGTGTGAATAGATCAACAAATACCCAGTCTGTGTGAATAACAAATACCCAGTCTGTGTGAATAGATCAACAAATACCCAGTCTGTGTGAATAACAAATACCCAGTCTGTGTGAATACATCAACAAATACCCAGTCTGTGTGAATAACAAATACCCAGTCTGTGTGAATAACAAATACCCAGTCTGTGTGAATAGATCAACAAATACCCAGTCTGTGTGAATAACAAATACCCAGTCTGTGTGAATAACAAATACCCAGCCTGTGTGAATAACACATACCCAGTCTGTGTGAATAGATCAACAAATACCCAGTCTGTGTGAATACATCAGCAAATACCCAGTCTGTGTGAATAGATCAACAAATACCCAGTCTGTGTGAATAACAAATACCCAGTCTGTGTGAATAGATCAACAAATACCCAGTCTGTGTGAATAACAAATACCCAGTCTGTGTGAATACATCAACAAATACCCAGTCTGTGTGAATAACAAATACCCAGTCTGTGTGAATAACAAATACCCAGTCTGTGTGAATAGATCAACAAATACCCAGTCTGTGTGAATAACAAATACCCAGCCTGTGTGAATAGATCAACAAATAGCCAGTCTGTGTGAATAGATCAACAAATAGCCAGTCTGTGTGAATAACAAATACCCAGTCTGTGTGAATACATCAACAAATACCCAGTCTGTGTGAATAACAAATACCCAGTCTGTGTGAATACATCAACAAATACCCAGTCTGTGTGAATAGATCAACAAATACCCAGTCTGTGTGAATAACAAATACCCAGTCTGTGTGAATACATCAACAAATACCCAGTCTGTGTGAATAACAAATACCCAGTCTGTGTGAATAACAAATACCCAGTCTGTGTGAATAGATCAACAAATACCCAGTCTGTGTGAATAACAAATACCCAGCCTGTGTGAATAGATCAACAAATAGCCAGTCTGTGTGAATAGATCAACAAATACCCAGTCTGTGTGAATAACAAATACCCAGTCTGTGTGAATACATCAACAAATACCCAGTCTGTGTGAATAACAAATACCCAGTCTGTGTGAATAACAAATACCCAGTCTGTGTGAATAGATCAACAAATACCCAGTCTGTGTGAATAACAAATACCCAGCCTGTGTGAATAGATCAACAAATAGCCAGTCTGTGTGAATAGATCACCAAATACCCAGTCTGTGTGAATAACAAATACCCAGTCTGTGTGAATAGATCAACAAATACCCAGTCTGTGTGAATACATCAGCAAATACCCAGTCTGTGTGAATAACAAATACCCAGTCTGTGTGAATACATCAACAAATACCCAGTCTGTGTGAATAACAAATACCCAGTCTGTGTGAATAGATCAACAAATACCCAGTCTTTGTGAATAACAAATACCCAGTCTGTGTGAATAACAAATACCCAGTCTGTGTGAATAGATCAGCAAATACCCAGTCTGTGTGAATAACAAATACCCAGTCTGTGTGAATAGATCAGCAAATACCCAGTCTGTGTGAATAACAAATACCCAGCCTGTGTGAATAACAAATACCCAGTCTGTGTGAATAACAAATACCCAGCCTGTGTGAATAGATCAGCAAATACCCAGTCTGTGTGAATAACAAATACCCAGTCTGTGTGAATAACAAATACCCAGTCTGTGTGAATAACAAATACCCAGTCTGTGTGAACAACAAATACCCAGTCTGTGTGAATAGATCAACAAATACCCAGTCTGTGTGAATAACAAATACCCAGTCTGTGTGAATAGATCAACAAATACCCAGTCTGTGTGAATAACAAATACCCAGTCTGTGTGAATAACAAATACCCAGCCTGTGTGAATAACACATACCCAGTCTGTGTGAATAGATCAACAAATACCCAGTCTGTGTGAATACATCAGCAAATACCCAGTCTGTGTGAATAACAAATACCCAGTCTGTGTGAATAGATCAACAAATACCCAGTCTGTGTGAATACATCAACAAATACCCAGTCTGTGTGAATAACAAATACCCAGTCTGTGTGAATAGATCAACAAATACCCAGTCTTTGTGAATAACAAATACCCAGTCTGTGTGAATAACAAATACCCAGCCTGTGTGAATAACAAATACCCAGTCTGTGTGAATAACAAATACCCAGTCTGTGTGAATAGATCAGCAAATACCCAGTCTGTGTGAATAATAAATACCCAGTCTGTGTGAATAACAAATACCCAGTCTGTGTGAATAACAAATACCCAGTCTGTGTGAATAGATCAACAAATACCCAGTCTGTGTGAATAACAAATACCCAGTCTGTGTGAATAACAAATACCCAGTCTGTGTGAATAGATCAACAAATACCCAGTCTGTGTGAATAGATCAACAAATACCCAGTCTGTGTGAATAACAAATACCCAGTCTGTGTGAATACATCAACAAATACCCAGTCTGTGTGAATAACAAATACCCAGTCTGTGTGAATAGATCAACAAATACCCAGTCTGTGTGAATAACAAATACCCAGTCTGTGTGAATAGATCAACAAATACCCAGTCTGTGTGAATAGATCAACAAATACCCAGTCTGTGTGAATACATCAACAAATACCCAGTCTGTGTGAATAGATCAACAAATACCCAGTCTGTGTGAATAACAAATACCCAGTCTGTGTGAATAGATCAACAAATACCCAGTCTGTGTGAATAGATCAACAAATACCCAGTCTGTGTGAATAGATCAACAAATACCCAGTCTGTGTGAATAGATCAACAAATACCCAGTCTGTGTGAATAGATCAACAAATACCCAGTCTGTGTGAATAGATCAACAAATACCCAGTCTGTGTGAATAACAAATACCCAGCCTGTGTGAATAGATCAGCAAATACCCAGTCTGTGTGAATAACAAATACCCAGTCTGTGTGAATAACAAATACCCAGTCTGTGTGAATAACAAATACCCAGTCTGTGTGAATAACAAATACCCAGTCTGTGTGAATAGATCAACAAATACCCAGTCTGTGTGAATAACAAATACCCAGTCTGTGTGAATAACAAATACCCAGTCTGTGTGAATAACAAATACCCAGTCTGTGTGAATAACAAATACCCAGTCTGTGTGAATAGATCAACAAATACCCAGTCTGTGTGAATAACAAATACCCAGTCTGTGTGAATAACAAATACCCAGTCTGTGTGAATAACAAATACCCAGTCTGTGTGAATAGATCAACAAATACCCAGTCTGTGTGAATAACAAATACCCAGTCTGTGTGAATAACAAATACCCAGTCTGTGTGAATAACAAATACCCAGTCTGTGTGAATAGATCAACAAATACCCAGTCTGTGTGAATAACAAATACCCAGTCTGTGTGAATAACAAATACCCAGTCTGTGTGAATAACAAATACCCAGTCTGTGTGAATAGATCAACAAATACCCAGTCTGTGTGAATAACAAATACCCAGTCTGTGTGAATAACAAATACCCAGTCTGTGTGAATAACAAATACCCAGTCTGTGTGAATAACAAATACCCAGTCTGTGTGAATAACAAATACCCAGTCTGTGTGAATAACAAATACCCAGTCTGTGTGAATAGATCAACAAATACCCAGTCTGTGTGAATAACAAATACCCAGTCTGTGTGAATAACAAATACCCAGTCTGTGTGAATAGATCAGCAAATACCCAGTCTGTGTGAATAACAAATACCCAGCCTGTGTGAATAACAAATACCCAGTCTGTGTGAATAACAAATACCCAGTCTGTGTGAATAACAAATACCCAGTCTGTGTGAATAACAAATACCCAGTCTGTGTGAATAACAAATACCCAGCCTGTGTGAATAGATCAGCAACTACCCAGTCTGTGTGAATAGATCAACAAATACCCAGTCTGTGTGAATAAAAATACCCAGTCTGTGTGAATAGATCAACAAATACCCAGTCTGTGTGAATAACAAATACCCAGTCTGTGTGAATAGATCAGCAAATACCCAGTCTGTGTGAATAGATCAACAAATACCCAGTCTGTGTGAATAACAAATGCCCAGTCTGTGTGAATAGATCACCAAATACCCAGTCTGTGTGAATAGATCAACAAATACCCAGTCTGTGTGAATAACAAATGCCCAGTCTGTGTGAATAGATCACCAAATACCCAGTCTGTGTGAATAGATCAGCAAATACCCAGTCTGTGTGAATAACAAATACCCAGCCTGTGTGAATAGATCAGCAAATACCCAGTATGTGTGAATAGATCAACAAATACCCAGTCTCTGTGAATAACAAATACCCAGTCTGTGTGAATAGATCAACAAATACCCAGTCTGTGTGAATAACAAATACCCAGTCTGTGTGAATAGATCAACAAATACCCAGTCTGTGTGAATAGATCAACAAATACCCAGTCTGTGTGAATAGATCACCAAATACCCAGTCTGTGTGAATAACAAATACCCAGTCTGTGTGAATAACAAATACCCAGTCTGTGTGAATAGATCAGCAAATACCCAGTCTGTGTGAATAACAAATACCCAGTCTGTGTGAATAGATCAACAAATACCCAGCCTGTGTGAATAACAAATACCCAGTCTGTGTGAATAACAAATACCCAGTCTGTGTGAATAGATCAACAAATACCCAGTCTGTGTGAATAACAAATACCCAGTCTGTGTGAATAGATCAACAAATACCCAGTCTGTGTGAATAACAAATACCCAGTCTGTGTGAATAGATCAGCAAATACCCAGTCTGTGTGAATAACAAATACCCAGTCTGTGTGAATAGATCAGCAAATACCCAGTCTGTGTGAATAACAAATACCCAGTCTGTGTGAATAGATCAACAAATACCCAGTCTGTGTGAATAACAAATACCCAGTCTGTGTGAATAACAAATACCCAGTCTGTGTGAATAACAAATACCCAGTCTGTGTGAATAACAAATACCCAGTCTGTGTGAATAGATCAGCAAATACCCAGTCTGTGTGAATAACAAATACCCAGTCTGTGTGAATAACAAATACCCAGTCTGTGTGAATAACAAATACCCAGCCTGTGTGAATAACAAATACCCAGCCTGTGTGAATAACAAATAGCCAGTCTGTGTGAATAACAAATACCCAGTCTGTGTGAATAGATCAACAAATACCCAGTCTGTGTGAATAACAAATACCCAGCCTGTGTGAATAACAAATACCCAGTCTGTGTGAATAGATCAACAAATACCCAGTCTGTGTGAATAACAAATACCCAGCCTGTGTGAATAGATCAACAAATACCCAGTCTGTGTGAATAGATCAACAAATACCCAGTCTGTGTGAATAACAAATACCCAGTCTGTGTGAATAGATCAACAAATACCCAGTCTGTGTGAATAACAAATACCCAGTCTGTGTGAATAACAAATACCCAGTCTGTGTGAATAGATCAACAAATACCCAGTCTGTGTGAATAACAAATACCCAGTCTGTGTGAATAGATCAACAAATACCCAGTCTGTGTGAATAACAAATACCCAGTCTGTGTGAATAGATCAGCAAATACCCAGTCTGTGTGAATAACAAATACCCAGTCTGTGTGAATAGATCAGCAAATACCCAGTCTGTGTGAATAACAAATACCCAGCCTGTGTGAATAGATCAACAAATACCCAGTCTGTGTGAATAACAAATACCCAGTCTGTGTGAATAGATCAACAAATACCCAGTCTGTGTGAATAACAAATACCCAGTCTGTGTGAATAGATCAGCAAATACCCAGTCTGTGTGAATAGATCAACAAATACCCAGTCTGTGTGAATAACAAATACCCAGTCTGTGTGAATAGATCAGCAAATACCCAGTCTGTGTGAATAGATCAACAAATACCCAGTCTGTGTGAATAACAAATACCCAGTCTGTGTGAATAACAAATACCCAGTCTGTGTGAATAACAAATACCCAGTCTGTGTGAATAGATCAACAAATACCCAGTCTGTGTGAATAACAAATACCCAGTCTGTGTGAATAGATCAACAAATACCCAGTCTGTGTGAATAACAAATACCCAGTCTGTGTGAATAGATCAGCAAATACCCAGTCTGTGTGAATAACAAATACCCAGTCTGTGTGAATAGATCAACAAATACCCAGTCTGTGTGAATAACAAATACCCAGCCTGTGTGAATAGATCAACAAATAGCCAGTCTGTGTGAATAACAAATACCCAGCCTGTGTGAATACATCAACAAATACCCAGTCTGTGTGAATAACAAATACCCAGTCTGTGTGAATAGATCAACAAATACCCAGTCTGTGTGAATAACAAATACCCAGTCTGTGTGAATACATCAACAAATACCCAGTCTGTGTGAATACATCAACAAATACCCAGTCTGTGTGAATAACAAATACCCAGCCTGTGTGAATAGATCAACAAATAGCCAGTCTGTGTGAATAACAAATACCCAGCCTGTGTGAATACATCAACAAATACCCAGTCTGTGTGAATAACAAATACCCAGTCTGTGTGAATAGATCAACAAATACCCAGTCTGTGTGAATAACAAATACCCAGTCTGTGTGAATAGATCAACAAATACCCAGTCTGTGTGAATAACAAATACCCAGCCTGTGTGAATAGATCAACAAATACCCAGTCTGTGTGAATAACAAATACCCAGTCTGTGTGAATAGATCAACAAATACCCAGTCTGTGTGAATAACAAATACCCAGTCTGTGTGAATAGATCAACAAATACCCAGTCTGTGTGAATAACAAATACCCAGTCTGTGTGAATAGATCAGCAAATACCCAGTCTGTGTGAATAACAAATACCCAGTCTGTGTGAATAGATCAGCAAATACCCAGTCTGTGTGAATAACAAATACCCAGTCTGTGTGAATAGATCAACAAATACCCAGTCTGTGTGAATAATAAATACCCAGTCTGTGTGAATAACAAATACCCAGTCTGTGTGAATAACAAATACCCAGTCTGTGTGAATAGATCAACAAATACCCAGTCTGTGTGAATAACAAATACCCAGTCTGTGTGAATAGATCAACAAATACCCAGTCTGTGTGAATAACAAATACCCAGTCTGTGTGAATAGATCAACAAATACCCAGTCTGTGTGAATAACAAATACCCAGTCTGTGTGAATAACAAATACCCAGTCTGTGTGAATACATCAACAAATACCCAGTTTGTGTGAATAACAAATACCCAGCCTGTGTGAATAACAAATACCCAGTCTGTGTGAATAGATCAACAAATACCCAGTCTGTGTGAATAACAAATACCCAGTCTGTGTGAATAACAAATACCCAGTCTGTGTGAATAACAAATACCCAGCCTGTGTGAATAACAAATACCCAGTCTGTGTGAATAGATCAACAAATACCCAGTCTGTGTGAATAGATCAACAAATAGCCAGTCTGTGTGAATAGATCACCAAATACCCAGTCTGTGTGAATAACAAATACCCAGTCTGTGTGAATAACAAATACCCAGTCTGTGTGAATAACAAATACCCAGTCTGTGTGAATAACAAATACCCAGTCTGTGTGAATAGATCAACAAATACCCAGTCTGTGTGAATAACAAATACCCAGTCTGTGTGAATAACAAATACCCAGCCTGTGTGAATAACACATACCCAGTCTGTGTGAATAGATCAACAAATACCCAGTCTGTGTGAATACATCAGCAAATACCCAGTCTGTGTGAATAACAAATACCCAGTCTGTGTGAATACATCAACAAATACCCAGTCTGTGTGAATAACAAATACCCAGTCTGTGTGAATAACAAATAACCAGTCTGTGTGAATAGATCAGCAAATACCCAGTCTGTGTGAATACATCAGCAAATACCCAGTCTGTGTGAATACATCAGCAAATACCCAGTCTGTGTGAATAACACATACCCAGTCTGTGTGAATAGATCAACAAATACCCAGTCTGTGTGAATACATCAGCAAATACCCAGTCTGTGTGAATAACAAATACCCAGCCTGTGTGAATAGATCAACAAATACCCAGTCTGTGTGAATAGATCAACAAATACCCAGTCTGTGTGAATACATCAGCAAATACCCAGTCTGTGTGAATAACAAATACCCAGTCTGTGTGAATAGATCAACAAATACCCAGTCTGTGTGAATAGATCAACAAATACCCAGTCTGTGTGAATACATCAGCAAATACCCAGTCTGTGTGAATAACACATACCCAGTCTGTGTGAATAGATCAACAAATACCCAGTCTGTGTGAATACATCAGCAAATACCCAGTCTGTGTGAATAACACATACCCAGTCTGTGTGAATAACACATACCCAGTCTATGTGAATAACAAATACCCAGTCTGTGTGAATAGATCAACAAATACCCAGTCTGTGTGAATACATCAGCAAATACCCAGTCTGTGTGAATAACAAATACCCAGTCTGTGTGAATACATCAACAAATACCCAGTCTGTGTGAATAACAAATACCCAGTCTGTGTGAATAGATCAACAAATACCCAGTCTGTGTGAATAACAAATAACCAGTCTGTGTGAATAGATCAGCAAATACCCAGTCTGTGTGAATAGATCAACAAATACCCAGTCTTTGTGAATAACAAATACCCAGTCTGTGTGAATAACAAATACCCAGTCTGTGTGAATAGATCAGCAAATACCCAGTCTGTGTGAATAACAAATACCCAGCCTGTGTGAATAACAAATACCCAGTCTGTGTGAATAACAAATACCCAGCCTGTGTGAATAGATCAGCAAATACCCAGTCTGTGTGAATAACAAATACCCAGTCTGTGTGAATAACAAATACCCAGTCTGTGTGAATAACAAATACCCAGTCTGTGTGAATAACAAATACCCAGTCTGTGTGAATAGATCAACAAATACCCAGTCTGTGTGAATAGATCAACAAATACCCAGTCTGTGTGAATAACAAATACCCAGTCTGTGTGAATAGATCAACAAATACCCAGTCTGTGTGAATAACAAATACCCAGTCTGTGTGAATAACAAATACCCAGTCTGTGTGAACAACAAATACCCAGTCTGTGTGAATAGATCAACAAATACCCAGTCTGTGTGAATAACAAATACCCAGCCTGTGTGAATAGATCAACAAATACCCAGCCTGTGTGAATAACACATACCCAGTCTGTGTGAATAGATCAACAAATACCCAGTCTGTGTGAATAGATCAACAAATACCCAGTCTGTGTGAATAGATCAACAAATACCCAGTCTGTGTGAATAACAAATAACCAGTCTGTGTGAATAGATCAGCAAATACCCAGTCTGTGTGAATAGATCAACAAATACCCAGTCTTTGTGAATAACAAATACCCAGTCTGTGTGAATAACAAATACCCAGTCTGTGTGAATAGATCAGCAAATACCCAGTCTGTGTGAATAACAAATACCCAGCCTGTGTGAATAACAAATACCCAGTCTGTGTGAATAACAAATACCCAGCCTGTGTGAATAGATCAGCAAATACCCAGTCTGTGTGAATAACAAATACCCAGTCTGTGTGAATAACAAATACCCAGTCTGTGTGAATAACAAATACCCAGTCTGTGTGAATAACAAATACCCAGTCTGTGTGAATAGATCAACAAATACCCAGTCTGTGTGAATAGATCAACAAATACCCAGTCTGTGTGAATAGATCAACAAATACCCAGTCTGTGTGAATAACAAATACCCAGTCTGTGTGAATAGATCAACAAATACCCAGTCTGTGTGAATAGATCAACAAATACCCAGTCTGTGTGAATAACAAATACCCAGTCTGTGTGAATAGATCAACAAATACCCAGTCTGTGTGAATAACAAATACCCAGTCTGTGTGAACAACAAATACCCAGTCTGTGTGAATAGATCAACAAATACCCAGTCTGTGTGAATAACAAATACCCAGCCTGTGTGAATAGATCAACAAATACCCAGTCTGTGTGAATAGATCAACAAATACCCAGTCTGTGTGAATAACAAATACCCAGTCTGTGTGAATAGATCAACAAATACCCAGTCTGTGTGAATAGATCAACAAATACCCAGTCTGTGTGAATAACAAATACCCAGTCTGTGTGAATAGATCAACAAATACCCAGTCTGTGTGAATAACAAATACCCAGTCTGTGTGAACAACAAATACCCAGTCTGTGTGAATAGATCAACAAATACCCAGTCTGTGTGAATAACAAATACCCAGCCTGTGTGAATAGATCAACAAATACCCAGCCTGTGTGAATAACACATACCCAGTCTGTGTGAATAGATCAACAAATACCCAGTCTGTGTGAATAGATCAACAAATACCCAGCCTGTGTGAATAACACATACCCAGTCTGTGTGAATAGATCAACAAATACCCAGTCTGTGTGAATACATCAGCAAATACCCAGTCTGTGTGAATAGATCAACAAATACCCAGTCTGTGTGAATAACAAATACCCAGTCTGTGTGAATAGATCAACAAATACCCAGTCTTTGTGAATAACAAATACCCAGTCTGTGTGAATAACAAATACCCAGTCTGTGTGAATAGATCAGCAAATACCCAGTCTGTGTGAATAACAAATACCCAGTCTGTGTGAATAACAAATACCCAGTCTGTGTGAATAACAAATACCCAGCCTGTGTGAATAGATCAGCAAATACCCAGTCTGTGTGAATAATAAATACCCAGTCTGTGTGAATAATAAATACCCAGTCTGTGTGAATAGATCAGCAAATACCCAGTCTGTGTGAATAGATCAGCAAATGCCCAGTCTGTGTGAATAACAAATACCCAGTCTGTGTGAATAACAAATACCCAGTCTGTGTGAATAGATCAACAAATACCCAGCCTGTGTGAATAACAAATACCCAGTCTGTGTGAATAATAAATACCCAGTCTGTGTGAATAGATCAGCAAATACCCAGTCTGTGTGAATAATAAATACCCAGTCTGTGTGAATAGATCAGCAAATGCCCAGTCTGTGTGAATAACAAATACCCAGTCTGTGTGAATAACAAATACCCAGTCTGTGTGAATAGATCAACAAATACCCAGCCTGTGTGAATAACAAATACCCAGTCTGTGTGAATAACAAATACCCAGTCTGTGTGAATACATCAACAAATACCCAGTCTGTGTGAATAACAAATACCCAGTCTGTGTGAATACATCAACAAATACCCAGTCTGTGTGAATAACAAATACCCAGTCTGTGTGAATAGATCAACAAATACCCAGTCTGTGTGAATAACAAATACCCAGTCTGTGTGAATACATCAACAAATACCCAGTCTGTGTGAATAACAAATACCCAGTCTGTGTGAATACATCAACAAATACCCAGTCTGTGTGAATAACAAATACCCAGTCTGTGTGAATAGATCAACAAATACCCAGTCTGTGTGAATAACAAATACCCAGCCTGTGTGAATAACAAATACCCAGTCTGTGTGAATAACAAATACCCAGTCTGTGTGAATAACAAATACCCAGTCTGTGTGAATAGATCAGCAAATACCCAGTCTGTGTGAATAACAAATACCCAGCCTGTGTGAATAACAAATACCCAGTCTGTGTGAATAACAAATACCCAGTCTGTGTGAATAACAAATACCCAGCCTGTGTGAATAGATCAGCAAATACCCAGTCTGTGTGAATAACAAATACCCAGTCTGTGTGAATAACAAATACCCAGCCTGTGTGAATAGATCAGCAACTACCCAGTCTGTGTGAATAGATCAACAAATACCCAGTCTGTGTGAATAACAAATACCCAGTCTGTGTGAATAGATCAACAAATACCCAGTCTGTGTGAATAGATCAGCAAATACCCAGTCTGTGTGAATAGATCAGCAAATACCCAGTCTGTGTGAACAACAAATACCCAGTCTGTGTGAATAACAAATGCCCAGTCTGTGTGAATAGATCAACAAATACCCAGTCTGTGTGAATAGATCAGCAAATACCCAGTCTGTGTGAATAACAAATACCCAGCCTGTGTGAATAGATCAGCAAATACCCAGTATGTGTGAATAGATCAACAAATACCCAGTCTCTGTGAATAACAAATACCCAGTCTGTGTGAATAGATCAACAAATACCCAGTCTGTGTGAATAACAAATACCCAGTCTGTGTGAATAACAAATACCCAGTCTGTGTGAACAACAAATACCCAGTCTGTGTGAATAACAAATACCCAGTCTGTTTGAATGGATCAGCAAATAGCCAGTCTGTGTGAATAGATCAGCAAATACCCAGCCTGTGTGAATAACAAATACCCAGCCTGTGTGAATAGATCAACAAATAGACAGTCTGTGTGAATAACAAATACCCAGCCTGTGTGAATACATCAACAAATACCCAGTCTGTGTGTATAGATCAACAAATACCCAGTCTGTGTGAATAACAAATACCCAGCCTGTGTGAATAGATCAGCAAATACCCAGTCTGTGTGAATAGGTCAACAAATACCCAGCCTGTGTGAATAGATCAACAAATACCCAGCCTGTGTGAATAACAAATACCCAGTCTGTGTGAATAACAAATACCCAGCCTGTGTGAATAGATCAACAAATACCCAGTCTGTGTGAATAACAAATACCCAGTCTGTGTGAATAACAAATACCCAGCCTGTGTGAATAGATCAGCAAATACCCAGCCTGTGTGAATAACAAATACCCAGCCTGTGTGAATAAATCAACAAATAGACAGTCTGTGTGAATAACAAATACCCAGCCTGTGTGAATACATCAACAAATACCCAGTCTGTGTGAATAACAAATACCCAGCCTGTGTGAATAACAAATACCCAGTCTGTTTGAATGGATCAGCAAATACCCAGTCTGTGTGAATAACAAATACCCAGCCTGTGTGAATAGATCAGCAAATACCCAGTCTGTGTGAATAACAAATACCCAGCCTGTGTGAATAGATCAGCAAATACCCAGTCTGTGTGAATAGATCAACAAATACCCAGCCTGTGTGAATAGATCAACAAATACCCAACTGTGTGAATAGATCAGCAAATACCCAGCCTGTGTGAATAGATCAGCAAATACCCAGCCTGTGTGAATAGATCAGCAAATACCCAGTCTGTGTGAATAGATCAACAAATACCCAGTCTCTGTGAATAACAAATACCCAGTCTGTGTGAATAGATCAACAAATACCCAGCCTGTGTGAATAGACCAACAAATAGCCAGTCTGTGTGAATAACAAATACCCAGTCTGTGTGAATAGATCAACAAATACCCAGTCTGTGTGAATAACAAATACCCAGTCTGTGTGAATAGATCAACAAATACCCAGCCTGTGTGAATAACAAATACCCAGCCTGTGTGAATAGATCAACAAATACCCAGTCTGTGTGAATAACAAATACCCAGTCTGTGTGAATAGATCAACAAATACCCAGTCTGTGTGAATAGATCAACTAATACCCAGCCTGTGTGAATACATCAACAAATACCCAGCCTGTGTGAATACATCAACAAATACCCAGTCTGTGTGAATAACAAATACCCAGTCTGTGTGAATAGATCAACTAATACCCAGCCTGTGTGAATACATCAACAAATACCCAGCCTGTGTGAATACATCAACAAATACCCAGTCTGTGTGAATAACAAATACCCAGTCTGTGTGAATACATCAACAAATACCCAGTCTGTGTGAATAGATCAACTAATACCCAGTCTGTGTGAATAGATCAACAAATACCCAGCCTGTGTGAATACATCAACAAATACCCAGCCTGTGTGAATACATCAACAAATACCCAGTCTGTGTGAATAACAAATACCCAGTCTGTGTGAATAGATCAACAAATACCCAGTCTGTGTGAATAACAAATACCCAGTCTGTGTGAATAACAAATACCCAGTCTGTGTGAATAACAAATACCCAGTCTGTGTGAATAACAAATACCCAGCCTGTGTGAATAACAAATACCCGGTCTGTGTGAATAACAAATACCCAGCCTGTGTGAATACATCAACAAATACCCAGTCTGTGTGAATAACAAATACCCAGTCTGTGTGAATACATCAACAAATACCCAGTTTGTGTGAATAACAAATACCCAGTCTGTGTGAATAACAAATACCCAGTCTGTGTGAATAGATCAACAAATACCCAGTCTGTGTGAATAACAAATACCCAGTCTGTGTGAATACATCAACAAATACCCAGTCTGTGTGAATAACAAATACCCAGTCTGTGTGAATACATCAACAAATACCCAGTTTGTGTGAATAACAAATACCCAGCCTGTGTGAATAACAAATACCCAGTCTGTGTGAATAGATCAACAAATACCCAGTCTGTGTGAATAACAAATACCCAGTCTGTGTGAATAGATCAACAAATACCCAGTCTGTGTGAATAACAAATACCCAGTCTGTGTGAATACATCAACAAATACCCAGTCTGTGTGAATAACAAATACCCAGTCTGTGTGAATACATCAACAAATACCCAGTTTGTGTGAATAACAAATACCCAGCCTGTGTGAATAACAAATACCCAGTCTGTGTGAATAGATCAACAAATACCCAGTCTGTGTGAATAACAAATACCCAGTCTGTGTGAATAGATCAACAAATACCCAGTCTGTGTGAATAACAAATACCCAGTCTGTGTGAATAGATCAACAAATACCCAGTCTGTGTGAATAACAAATACCCAGTCTGTGTGAATACATCAACAAATACCCAGTCTGTGTGAATAACAAATACCCAGTCTGTGTGAATAACAAATACCCAGTCTGTGTGAATAGATCAACAAATACCCAGTCTGTGTGAATAACAAATACCCAGCCTGTGTGAATAGATCAACAAATAGCCAGTCTGTGTGAATAGATCACCAAATACCCAGTCTGTGTGAATAACAAATACCCAGTCTGTGTGAATAGATCAACAAATACCCAGTCTGTGTGAATAACAAATACCCAGTCTGTGTGAATAGATCAACAAATACCCAGTCTGTGTGAATAACAAATACCCAGTCTGTGTGAATAACAAATACCCAGCCTGTGTGAATAACACATACCCAGTCTGTGTGAATAGATCAACAAATACCCAGTCTGTGTGAATACATCAGCAAATACCCAGTCTGTGTGAATAACAAATACCCAGTCTGTGTGAATACATCAACAAATACCCAGTCTGTGTGAATAACAAATACCCAGTCTGTGTGAATAGATCAACAAATACCCAGTCTTTGTGAATAACAAATACCCAGTCTGTGTGAATAACAAATACCCAGTCTGTGTGAATAGATCAGCAAATACCCAGTCTGTGTGAATAACAAATACCCAGCCTGTGTGAATAGATCAACAAATACCCAGTCTGTGTGAATAACAAATACCCAGTCTGTGTGAATAACAAATACCCAGCCTGTGTGAATAACACATACCCAGTCTGTGTGAATAGATCAACAAATACCCAGCCTGTGTGAATAACAAATACCCAGTCTGTGTGAATAACAAATACCCAGTCTGTGTGAATAGATCAACAAATACCCAGTCTGTGTGAATAACAAATACCCAGTCTGTGTGAATAACAAATACCCAGCCTGTGTGAATAACACATACCCAGTCTGTGTGAATAGATCAACAAATACCCAGTCTGTGTGAATAACAAATACCCAGCCTGTGTGAATAACAAATACCCAGTCTGTGTGAATAACAAATACCCAGCCTGTGTGAATACATCAGCAAATACCCAGTCTGTGTGAATAACAAATACCCAGTCTGTGTGAATAGATCAACAAATACCCAGTCTGTGTGAATACATCAACAAATACCCAGTCTGTGTGAATAACAAATACCCAGTCTGTGTGAATAGATCAACAAATACCCAGTCTGTGTGAATAACAAATACCCAGTCTGTGTGAATAGATCAACAAATACCCAGTCTGTGTGAATAGATCAGCAAATACCCAGTCTGTGTGAATAACAAATACCCAGCCTGTGTGAATAACAAATACCCAGTCTGTGTGAATAACAAATACCCAGCCTGTGTGAATAGATCAGCAAATACCCAGTCTGTGTGAATAACAAATACCCGGTCTGTGTGAATAACAAATACCCAGTCTGTGTGAATAGATCAACAAATACCCAGTCTGTGTGAATAACAAATACCCAGTCTGTGTGAATAGATCAACAAATACCCAGTCTGTGTGAATAACAAATACCCAGCCTGTGTGAATAACAAATACCCAGTCTGTGTGAATAACAAATACCCAGCCTGTGTGAATAGATCAGCAAATACCCAGTCTGTGTGAATAACAAATACCCAGTCTGTGTGAATAGATCAGCAAATAGCCAGTCTGTGTGAATAGATCAACAAATACCCAGTCTGTGTGAATAACAAATACCCAGCCTGTGTGAATAACAAATACCCAGTCTGTGTGAATAACAAATACCCAGTCTGTGTGAATAGATCAACAAATACCCAGTCTGTGTGAATAACAAATACCCAGTCTGTGTGAACAACAAATACCCAGTCTGTGTGAATAGATCAACAAATACCCAGTCTGTGTGAATAACAAATACCCAGTCTGTGTGAATAGATCAACAAATACCCAGTCTGTGTGAATAACAAATACCCAGTCTGTGTGAATAACAAATACCCAGCCTGTGTGAATAACACATACCCAGTCTGTGTGAATAGATCAACAAATACCCAGTCTGTGTGAATACATCAGCAAATACCCAGTCTGTGTGAATAACAAATACCCAGTCTGTGTGAATAACAAATACCCAGTCTGTGTGAATAGATCAACAAATACCCAGTCTTTGTGAATAACAAATACCCAGTCTGTGTGAATAACAAATACCCAGTCTGTGTGAATAGATCAGCAAATACCCAGTCTGTGTGAATAACAAATACCCAGCCTGTGTGAATAACAAATACCCAGTCTGTGTGAATAACAAATACCCAGCCTGTGTGAATAGATCAGCAAATACCCAGTCTGTGTGAATAACAAATACCCAGTCTGTGTGAATAACAAATACCCAGTCTGTGTGAATAACAAATACCCAGTCTGTGTGAACAACAAATACCCAGTCTGTGTGAATAACAAATGCCCAGTCTGTGTGAATAGATCACCAAATACCCAGTCTGTGTGAATAGATCAACAAATACCCAGTCTGTGTGAACAACAAATACCCAGTCTGTGTGAATAACAAATACCCAGTCTGTGTGAATAGATCAACAAATACCCAGTCTTTGTGAATAACAAATACCCAGTCTGTGTGAATAACAAATACCCAGTCTGTGTGAATAGATCAGCAAATACCCAGTCTGTGTGAATAACAAATACCCAGCCTGTGTGAATAACAAATACCCAGTCTGTGTGAATAACAAATACCCAGCCTGTGTGAATAGATCAGCAAATACCCAGTCTGTGTGAATAACAAATACCCAGTCTGTGTGAATAACAAATACCCAGTCTGTGTGAATAACAAATACCCAGTCTGTGTGAACAACAAATACCCAGTCTGTGTGAATAACAAATGCCCAGTCTGTGTGAATAGATCACCAAATACCCAGTCTGTGTGAATAGATCAACAAATACCCAGTCTGTGTGAACAACAAATACCCAGTCTGTGTGAACAACAAATACCCAGTCTGTGTGAACAACAAATACCCAGTCTGTGTGAACAACAAATACCCAGTCTGTGTGAACAACAAATACCCAGTCTGTGTGAAGAACAAATACCCAGTCTGTGTGAATAGATCAGCAAATACCCAGTCTGTGTGAATAGATCAGCAAATACCCAGTCTGTGTGAATAACAAATACCCAGCCTGTGTGAATAGATCAGCAAATACCCAGTCTGTGTGAATAGATCAACAAATACCCAGTCTCTGTGAATAACAAATACCCAGTCTGTGTGAATAGATCAACAAATACCCAGTCTGTGTGAATAACAAATACCCAGTCTGTGTGAATAGATCAACAAATACCCAGTCTGTGTGAATAACAAATGCCCAGTCTGTGTGAATAGATCACCAAATACCCAGTCTGTGTGAAGAACAAATACCCAGTCTGTGTGAATAGATCAGCAAATACCCAGTCTGTGTGAATAGATCAGCAAATACCCAGTCTGTGTGAATAACAAATACCCAGCCTGTGTGAATAGATCAGCAAATACCCAGTCTGTGTGAATAGATCAACAAATACCCAGTCTGTGTGAATAACAAATACCCAGTCTGTGTGAATAGATCAACAAATACCCAGTCTGTGTGAATAACAAATACCCAGTCTGTGTGAACAACAAATACCCAGTCTGTGTGAATAACAAATACCCAGTCTGTTTGAATGGATCAGCAAATAGCCAGTCTGTGTGAATAGATCAGCAAATACCCAGCCTGTGTGAATAACAAATACCCAGCCTGTGTGAATAGATCAACAAATAGACAGTCTGTGTGAATAACAAATACCCAGCCTGTGTGAATACATCAACAAATACCCAGTCTGTGTGTATAGATCAACAAATACCCAGTCTGTGTGAATAACAAATACCCAGCCTGTGTGAATAACAAATACCCAGTCTGTTTGAATGGATCAGCAAATACCCAGTCTGTGTGAATAACAAATACCCAGCCTGTGTGAATAGATCAGCAAATACCCAGTCTGTGTGAATAGATCAACAAATACCCAGCCTGTGTGAATAGATCAACAAATACCCAGCCTGTGTGAATAACAAATACCCAGTCTGTGTGAATAACAAATACCCAGCCTGTGTGAATAGATCAACAAATACCCAGTCTGTGTGAATAACAAATACCCAGTCTGTGTGAATAACAAATACCCAGCCTGTGTGAATAGATCAGCAAATACCCAGCCTGTGTGAATAACAAATACCCAGCCTGTGTGAATAAATCAACAAATAGACAGTCTGTGTGAATAACAAATACCCAGCCTGTGTGAATACATCAACAAATACCCAGTCTGTGTGAATAACAAATACCCAGCCTGTGTGAATAACAAATACCCAGTCTGTTTGAATGGATCAGCAAATACCCAGTCTGTGTGAATAACAAATACCCAGCCTGTGTGAATAGATCAGCAAATACCCAGTCTGTGTGAATAGATCAACAAATACCCAGCCTGTGTGAATAGATCAACAAATACCCAACTGTGTGAATAGATCAGCAAATACCCAGCCTGTGTGAATAGATCAGCAAATACCCAGCCTGTGTGAATAGATCAGCAAATACCCAGTCTGTGTGAATAGATCAACAAATACCCAGTCTCTGTGAATAACAAATACCCAGTCTGTGTGAATAGATCAACAAATACCCAGTCTGTGTGAATAGATCAACAAATACCCAGTCTGTGTGAATAACAAATACCCAGTCTGTGTGAATAGATCAACAAATACCCAGCCTGTGTGAATAACAAATACCCAGTCTGTGTGAATAGATCAACAAATACCCAGTCTGTGTGAATAGATCAACAAATACCCAGTCTGTGTGAATAACAAATACCCAGTCTGTGTGAATAGATCAACAAATACCCAGTCTGTGTGAATAACAAATACCCAGTCTGTGTGAATAGATCAACAAATACCCAGTCTGTGTGAATAACAAATACCCAGTCTGTGTGAATAGATCAACAAATACCCAGTCTGTGTGAATAACAAATACCCAGCCTGTGTGAATAGATCAGCAAATACGCAGTCTGTGTGAATAACAAATACCCAGCCTGTGTGAATACATCAACAAATACCCAGTCTGTGTGAATAGATCAACAAATACCCAGCCTGTGTGAATAACAAATACCCAGTCTGTGTGAATAGATCAACAAATACCCAGTCTGTGTGAATAACAAATACCCAGTCTGTGTGAATAGATCAACAAATACCCAGCCTGTGTGAATACATCAACAAATACCCAGTCTGTGTGAATAACAAATACCCAGTCTGTGTGAATAGATCAACAAATACCCAGTCTGTGTGAATAACAAATACCCAGTCTGTGTGAATAGATCAACAAATACCCAGCCTGTGTGAATACATCAACAAATACCCAGTCTGTGTGAATAACAAATACCCAGTCTGTGTGAATAGATCAACAAATACCCAGTCTGTGTGAATAACAAATACCCAGTCTGTGTGAATAGATCAACAAATACCCAGTCTGTGTGAATAACAAATACCCAGTCTGTGTGAATAGATCAGCAAATACCCAGTCTGTGTGAATACATCAACAAATACCCAGTTTGTGTGAATAACAAATACCCAGCCTGTGTGAATACATCAACAAATAGCCAGTCTGTGTGAATAACAAATACCCAGTCTGTGTGAATAACAAATACCCAGTCTGTGTGAATAGATCAACAAATACCCAGTCTGTGTGAATAGATCAACAAATACCCAGTCTGTGTGAATAGATCAGCAAATAGCCAGTCTGTGTGAATAACAAATACCCAGTCTGTGTGAATAACAAATACCCAGTCTGTGTGAATAACAAATACCCAGTCTGTGTGAATAACAAATACCCAGTCTGTGTGAATAACAAATACCCAGCCTGTGTGAATAACAAATACCCAGTCTGTGTGAATAGATCAACAAATACCCAGTCTGTGTGAATAGATCAACAAATACCCAGTCTGTGTGAATAACAAATACCCAGTCTGTGTGAATAACAAATACCCAGTCTGTGTGAATAACAAATACCCAGTCTGTGTGAATAACAAATACCCAGTCTGTGTGAATAGATCAACAAATACCCAGTCTGTGTGAATAACAAATACCCAGCCTGTGTGAATACATCAACAAATACCCAGTCTGTGTGAATAACAAATACCCAGTCTGTGTGAATAACAAATACCCAGTCTGTGTGAATAGATCAACAAATACCCAGTCTGTGTGAATAACAAATACCCAGCCTGTGTGAATACATCAACAAATACCCAGTCTGTGTGAATAACAAATACCCAGTCTGTGTGAATAACAAATACCCAGTCTGTGTGAATAGATCAACAAATACCCAGTCTGTGTGAATAGATCAACAAATAGCCAGTCTGTGTGAATAACAAATACCCAGCCTGTGTGAATAACAAATACCCAGTCTGTGTGAATAGATCAACAAATAGCCAGTCTGTGTGAATAGATCAAAAAAAACCCAGTCTGTGTGAATAGATCAACACATAGCCAGTCTGTGTGAATAGATCAACAAATACCCAGTCTGTGTGAATAACAAATACCCAGTCTGTGTGAATAACAAATACCCAGTCTGTGTGAATAGATCAACAAATACCCAGTCTGTGTGAATAACAAATACCCAGTCTGTGTGAATAGATCAACAAATAGCCAGTCTGTGTGAATAGATCAACAAATAGCCAGTCTGTGTGAATAACAAATACCCAGCCTGTGTGAATAACAAATACCCAGCCTGTGTGAATAGATCAACAAATACCCAGTCTGTGTGAATAACAAATACCCAGCCTGTGTGAATAGATCAACAAATAGCCAGTCTGTGTGAATAACAAATACCCAGTCTGTGTGAATAGATCAACAAATACCCAGTCTGTGTGAATAACAAATACCCAGTCTGTGTGAATAACAAATACCCAGTCTGTGTGAATAGATCAGCAAATACCCAGTCTGTGTGAATAACAAATACCCAGTCTGTGTGAATAGATCAACAAATACCCAGTCTGTGTGAATAACAAATACCCAGTCTGTGTGAATAGATCAACAAATAGCCAGTCTGTGTGAATAGATCAACAAATAGCCAGTCTGTGTGAATAACAAATACCCAGCCTGTGTGAATAACAAATACCCAGCCTGTGTGAATAGATCAGCAAATACCCAGTCTGTGTGAATAGATCAACAAATACCCAGCCTGTGTGAATAACAAATACCCAGTCTGTGTGAATAACAAATACCCAGTCTATGTGAATAACAAATACCCAGTCTGTGTGAATAACAAATACCCAGCCTGTGTGAATAGATCAGCAAATACCCAGTCTGTGTGAATAGATCAACAAATACCCAGCCTGTGTGAATAGATCAGCAAATACCCAGTCTGTGTGAATAGATCAACAAATACCCAGCCTGTGTGAATAACAAATACCCAGTCTGTGTGAATAGATCAGCAAATACCCAGTCTGTGTGAATAGATCAACAAATACCCAGTCTGTGTGAATAACAAATACCCAGTCTGTGTGAATAGATCAACAAATACCCAGCCTGTGTGAATAACAAATACCCAGTCTGTGTGAATAGATCAACAAATACCCAGTCTGTGTGAATAGATCAACAAATACCCAGTCTGTGTGAATAACATATACCCAGCCTGTGTGAATAGATCAGCAAATACCCAGTCTGTGTGAATAGATCAACAAATACCCAGTCTGTGTGAATAACAAATACCCAGTCTGTGTGAATAGATCAGCAAATACCCAGTCTGTGTGAATAACAAATACCCAGTCTGTGTGAATAGATCAACAAATACCCAGTCTGTGTGAATAACAAATACCCAGCCTGTGTGAATAGATCAGCAAATACCCAGTCTGTGTGAATAGATCAGCAAATACCCAGTCTGTGTGAATAGATCAGCAAATACCCAGTCTGTGTGAATAGATCAACAAATACCCAGCCTGTGTGAATAACAAATACCCAGTCTGTGTGAATAGATCAGCAAATACCCAGTCTGTGTGAATAGATCAACAAATACCCAGCCTGTGTGAATAACAAATACCCAGTCTGTGTGAATAGATCAACAAATACCCAGTCTGTGTGAATAGATCAACAAATACCCAGTCTGTGTGAATAGATCAACAAATACCCAGTCTGTGTGAATAGCAAATACCCAGTCTGTGTGAATAGATCAACAAATACCCAGTCTGTGTGAATAACACATACCCAGTCTGTGTGAATAGATCAACAAATACCCAGTCTGTGTGAATAACACATACCCAGTCTGTGTGAATAGATCAACAAATACCCAGTCTGTGTGAATAGATCAACAAATACCCAGTCTGTGTGAATAGCAAATACCCAGTCTGTGTGAATAACAAATACCCAGTCTGTGTGAATAGATCAACAAATACCCAGCCTGTGTGAATAACAAATACCCAGTCTGTGTGATTAGATCAGCAAATACCCAGCCTGTGTGAATAGATCAACAAATACCCAGTCTGTGTGAATAACAAATACCCAGTCTGTGTGAATAACAAATAGCCAGTCTGTGTGAATAGATCAACAAATACCCAGTCTGTGTGAATAGCAAATACCCAGTCTGTGTGAATAGATCAACAAATACCCAGTCTGTGTGAATAACAAATACCCAGTCTGTGTGAATAGATCAACAAATACCCAGTCTGTGTGAATAGCAAATACCCAGTCTGTGTGAATAACAAATACCCAGTCTGTGTGAATAGATCAACAAATACCCAGTCTGTGTGAATAACAAATACCCAGTCTGTGTGAATAACAAATACCCAGTCTGTGTGAATAACAAATACCCAGTCTGTGTGAATAACAAATACCCAGTCTGTGTGAATAGATCAACAAATACCCAGTCTGTGTGAATAACAAATACCCAGTCTGTGTGAATAACAAATACCCAGTCTGTGTGAATAGATCAACAAATACCCAGTCTGTGTGAATAACAAATACCCAGTCTGTGTGAATAACAAATACCCAGTCTGTGTGAATAACAAATACCCAGTCTGTGTGAATAACAAATACCCAGTCTGTGTGAATAGATCAACAAATAGCCAGTCTGTGTGAATAGATCAACAAATACCCAGTCTGTGTGAATAGATCAACAAATACCCAGCCTGTGTGAATAACAAATACCCAGTCTGTGTGAATAGATCAACAAATACCCAGTCTGTGTGAATAGCAAATACCCAGTCTGTGTGAATAACAAATACCCAGTCTGTGTGAATAACAAATACCCAGTCTGTGTGAATAGATCAACAAATACCCAGTCTGTGTGAATAACAAATACCCAGCCTGTGTGAATAGATCAACAAATACCCAGTCTGTGTGAATAACACATACCCAGTCTGTGTGAATAGATCAGCAAATACCCAGTCTGTGTGAATAGCAAATACCCAGTCTGTGTGAATAACAAATACCCAGTCTGTGTGAATAGATCAACAAATACCCAGTCTGTGTGAATAACAAATACCCAGCCTGTGTGAATAGATCAACAAATAGCCAGTCTGTGTGAATAACAAATACCCAGTCTGTGTGAATAACAAATACCCAGTCTGTGTGAATAACAAATACCCAGTCTGTGTGAATAACAAATACCCAGTCTGTGTGAATAGATCAACAAATACCCAGTCTGTGTGAATAACAAATACCCAGTCTGTGTGAATAACAAATACCCAGTCTGTGTGAATAACAAATACCCAGCCTGTGTGAATAACAAATACCCAGTCTGTGTGAATAGATCAACAAATACCCAGTCTGTGTGAATAGATCAACAAATACCCAGTCTGTGTGAATAACAAATACCCAGTCTGTGTGAATAGATCAACAAATACCCAGTCTGTGTGAATAGCAAATACCCAGTCTGTGTGAATAACAAATACCCAGTCTGTGTGAATAGATCAACAAATACCCAGTCTGTGTGAATAGCAAATACCCAGTCTGTGTGAATAACAAATACCCAGTCTGTGTGAATAACAAATACCCAGTCTGTGTGAATAGATCAACAAATACCCAGTCTGTGTGAATAGATCAACAAATACCCAGCCTGTGTGAATAACACATACCCAGTCTGTGTGAATAGATCAACAAATACCCAGTCTGTGTGAATAGATCAACAAATACCCAGTCTGTGTGAATAACAAATACCCAGTCTGTGTGAATAGATCAACAAATACCCAGCCTGTGTGAATAGATCAACAAATATCCAGCCTGTGTGAATAGATCAACAAATATCCAGCCTGTGTGAATAACAAATACCCAGTCTGTGTGAATAGATCAACAAATAGCCAGTCTGTGTGAATAACAAATACCCAGTCTGTGTGAATAACAAATACCCAGTCTGTGTGAATAGATCAACAAATACCCAGTCTGTGTGAATAACAAATACCCAGTCTGTGTGAATAACAAATACCCAGTCTGTGTGAATAGATCAACAAATACCCAGTCTGTGTGAATAACAAATGCCCAGTCTGTGTGAATAGATCAACAAATACCCAGTCTGTGTGAATAACAAATACCCAGTCTGTGTGAATAACAAATACCCAGTCTGTGTGAATAACAAATACCCAGTCTGTGTGAATAACAAATACCCAGTCTGTGTGAATAGATCAACAAATACCCAGTCTGTGTGAATAACAAATACCCAGTCTGTGTGAATAGATCAACAAATAGCCAGTCTGTGTGAATAACAAATACCCAGTCTGTGTGAATAACAAATACCCAGTCTGTGTGAATAACAAATACCCAGTCTGTGTGAATAACAAATACCCAGTCTGTGTGAATAGATCAACAAATAGCCAGTCTGTGTGAATAGATCAACAAATACCCAGTCTGTGTGAATAGATCAACAAATAGCCAGTCTGTGTGAATAACAAATACCCAGTCTGTGTGAATAGATCAACAAATACCCAATCTGTGTGAATAACAAATACCCAGTCTGTGTGAATAGATCAACAAATAGCCAGTCTGTGTGAATAACAAATACCCAGTCTATGTGAATAACAAATACCCAGTCTGTGTGAATAGATCAACAAATACCCAGTCTGTGTGAATAACAAATACCCAGTCTGTGTGAATAACAAATACCCAGTCTGTGTGAATAGATCAACAAATACCCAGTCTGTGTGAATAACAAATACCCGGTCTGTGTGAATAGATCAGCAAATACCCAGTCTGTGTGAACAACAAATACCCAGCCTGTGTGAATAACAAATACCCAGTCTGTGTGAATAGATCAACAAATAGCCAGTCTGTGTGAATAACAAATACCCAGTCTGTGTGAATAGATCAACAAATACCCAGTCTGTGTGAATAGATCAACAAATACCCAGCCTGTGTGAATAACAAATACCCAGTCTGTGTGAATAGATCAACAAATACCCAGCCTGTGTGAATAGATCAGCAAATACCCAGTCTGTGTGAATAACAAATACCCAGTCTGTGTGAATAACAAATACCCAGTCTGTGTGAATAACAAATACCCAGTCTGTGTGAATAGATCAACAAATACCCAGTCTGTGTGAATAACAAATACCCAGCCTGTGTGAATAGATCAACAAATAGCCAGTCTGTGTGAATAGATCACCAAATACCCAGTCTGTGTGAATAACAAATACCCAGTCTGTGTGAATAGATCAACAAATACCCAGTCTGTGTGAATAACAAATACCCAGTCTGTGTGAATAACAAATACCCAGCCTGTGTGAATAGATCAACAAATAGCCAGTCTGTGTGAATAACAAATACCCAGTCTGTGTGAATAGATCAACAAATACCCAGTCTGTGTGAATAACAAATACCCAGTCTGTGTGAATAGATCAACAAATAGCCAGTCTGTGTGAATAACAAATACGCAGCCTGTGTGAATAACAAATACCCAGTCTGTGTGAATAGATCAACAAATACCCAGTCTGTGTGAATAGATCAACAAATACCCAGCCTGTGTGAATAACAAATACCCAGTCTGTGTGAATAACAAATACCCAGCCTGTGTGAATAGATCAACAAATAGCCAGTCTGTGTGAATAACAAATACCCAGTCTGTGTGAATAGATCAACAAATACCCAGCCTGTGTGAATAACAAATACCCAGTCTGTGTGAATAACAAATACCCAGTCTGTGTGAATAGATCAACAAATACCCAGTCTGTGTGAATAACAAATACCCAGTCTATGTGAATAACAAATACCCAGTCTGTGTGAATAGATCAACAAATACCCAGTCTGTGTGAATAGATCAACAAATACCCAGTCTGTGTGAATAACAAATACCCAGTCTGTGTGAATAGATCAACAAATAGCCAGTCTGTGTGAATAACAAATACCCAGTCTGTGTGAATACATCAACAAATACCCAGTCTGTGTGAATACATCAACAAATACCCAGTCTGTGTGAATACATCAACAAATACCCAGTCTATGTGAATAACAAATACCCAGCCTGTGTGAATAGATCAACAAATAACCAGTCTGTGTGAATAGATCAACAAATAGCCAGTCTGTGTGAATAGATCAACAAATACCCAGCCTGTGTGAATAACAAATACCCAGTCTGTGTGAATAGATCAGCAAATACCCAGTCTGTGTGAATAAAAATACCCAGTCTGTGTGAATAACAAATACCCAGCCTGTGTGAATAGATCAACAAATAACCAGTCTGTGTGAATAGATCAACAAATAGCCAGTCTGTGTGAATAGATCAACAAATACCCAGTCTGTGTGAATAACAAATACCCAGTCTATGTGAATAGATCAACAAATAGCCAGTCTGTGTGAATAGATCAACAAATACCCAGTCTGTGTGAATAACAAATACCCAGTCTGTGTGAATAGATCAACAAATACCCAGTCTGTGTGAATAACAAATACCCAGTCTGTGTGAATAGATCAACAAATACCCAGTCTGTGTGAATAACAAATACCCAGTCTATGTGAATAACAAATACCCAGCCTGTGTGAATAGATCAACAAATAACCAGTCTGTGTGAATAGATCAACAAATAGCCAGTCTGTGTGAATAACAAATACCCAGTCTGTGTGAATAGATCAACAAATACCCAGTCTGTGTGAATAACAAATACCCAGTCTGTGTGAATAACAAATACCCAGTCTGTGTGAATAGATCAGCAAATACCCAGTCTGTGTGAATAGATCAACAAATAGCCAGTCTGTGTGAATAACAAATACCCAGTCTGTGTGAATAGATCAACAAATACCCAGTCTGTGTGAATAGATCAACAAATACCCAGTCTGTGTGAATAACAAATACCCAGTCTGTGTGAATAACAAATACCCGGTCTGTGTGAATAGATCAGCAAATACCCAGTCTGTGTGAACAACAAATACCCAGCCTGTGTGAATAACAAATACCCAGTCTGTGTGAATAGATCAACAAATAGCCAGTCTGTGTGAATAACAAATACCCAGTCTGTGTGAATAGATCAACAAATACCCAGTCTGTGTGAATAGATCAACAAATACCCAGCCTGTGTGAATAACAAATACCCAGTCTGTGTGAATAGATCAACAAATACCCAGCCTGTGTGAATAGATCAGCAAATACCCAGTCTGTGTGAATAACAAATACCCAGTCTGTGTGAATAACAAATACCCAGTCTGTGTGAATAACAAATACCCAGTCTGTGTGAATAGATCAACAAATACCCAGTCTGTGTGAATAACAAATACCCAGCCTGTGTGAATAGATCAACAAATAGCCAGTCTGTGTGAATAGATCACCAAATACCCAGTCTGTGTGAATAACAAATACCCAGTCTGTGTGAATAGATCAACAAATACCCAGTCTGTGTGAATAACAAATACCCAGTCTGTGTGAATAACAAATACCCAGCCTGTGTGAATAGATCAACAAATAGCCAGTCTGTGTGAATAACAAATACCCAGTCTGTGTGAATAGATCAACAAATACCCAGTCTGTGTGAATAACAAATACCCAGTCTGTGTGAATAGATCAACAAATAGCCAGTCTGTGTGAATAACAAATACGCAGCCTGTGTGAATAACAAATACCCAGTCTGTGTGAATAGATCAACAAATACCCAGTCTGTGTGAATAGATCAACAAATACCCAGCCTGTGTGAATAACAAATACCCAGTCTGTGTGAATAACAAATACCCAGCCTGTGTGAATAGATCAACAAATAGCCAGTCTGTGTGAATAACAAATACCCAGCCTGTGTGAATAACAAATACCCAGTCTGTGTGAATAACAAATACCCAGTCTGTGTGAATAGATCAACAAATACCCAGCCTGTGTGAATAACAAATACCCAGTCTGTGTGAATAACAAATACCCAGTCTGTGTGAATAGATCAACAAATACCCAGTCTGTGTGAATAGATCAACAAATACCCAGTCTGTGTGAATAACAAATACCCAGTCTGTGTGAATAACAAATACCCAGTCTGTGTGAATAACAAATACCCAGTCTGTGTGAATACATCAACAAATACCCAGTCTGTGTGAATACATCAACAAATACCCAGTCTGTGTGAATACATCAACAAATACCCAGTCTATGTGAATAACAAATACCCAGCCTGTGTGAATAGATCAACAAATAACCAGTCTGTGTGAATAGATCAACAAATAGCCAGTCTGTGTGAATAGATCAACAAATACCCAGTCTGTGTGAATAACAAATACCCAGTCTATGTGAATAGATCAACAAATAGCCAGTCTGTGTGAATAGATCAACAAATACCCAGTCTGTGTGAATAACAAATACCCAGTCTGTGTGAATAGATCAGCAAATACCCAGTCTGTGTGAATAGATCAACAAATACCCAGTCTGTGTGAATAACAAATACCCAGTCTATGTGAATAACAAATACCCAGCCTGTGTGAATAGATCAACAAATAACCAGTCTGTGTGAATAGATCAACAAATAGCCAGTCTGTGTGAATAACAAATACCCAGTCTGTGTGAATAGATCAACAAATACCCAGTCTGTGTGAATAACAAATACCCAGTCTGTGTGAATAACAAATACCCAGTCTGTGTGAATAGATCAGCAAATACCCAGTCTGTGTGAATAGATCAACAAATACCCAGTCTGTGTGAATAGATCAGCAAATACCCAGTCTGTGTGAATAACAAATACCCAGCCTGTGTGAATAACAAATACCCAGTCTGTGTGAATAGATCAGCAAATACCCAGTCTGTGTGAATAACAAATACCCAGCCTGTGTGAATAACAAATACCCAGTCTGTGTGAATAGATCAGCAAATACCCAGTCTGTGTGAATAGATCAGCAAATACCCAGTTTGTGTGAATAGATCAACAAATACCCAGTCTGTGTGAATAACAAATACCCAGTCTGTGTGAATAGATCAACAAATACCCAGTCTGTGTGAATAGATCAACAAATAGCCAGTCTGTGTGAATAGATCAACAAATACCCAGTCTGTGTGAATAACAAATACCCAGTCTGTGTGAATAGATCAACAAATAGCCAGTCTGTGTGAATAGATAAGCAAATACCCAGTCTGTGTGAATAACAAATACCCAGTCTGTGTGAATAGATCAACAAATACCCAGTCTGTGTGAATAACAAATACCCAGCCTGTGTAAATAACAAATAGCCAGTCTGTGTGAATAGATCAACAAATAGCCAGTCTGTGCGAATAACAAATACCCAGCCTGTGTAAATAACAAATAGCCAGTCTGTGTGAATAGATCAGCAAATACCCAGTCTGTGTGAATAACAAATACCCAGCCTGTGTGAATAACAAATACCCAGTCTGTGTGAATAACAAATACCCAGGCTGTGTGAATAACAAATACCCAGCCTGTGTGAATATATCAGCAAATACCCAGTCTGTGTGAATAGATCAACAAATACCCAGTCTGTGTGAATAACAAATACCCAGTCTGTGTGAATAACAAATACCCAGTCCGTGTGAATAACAAATACCCAGTCTGTGTGAATAACAAATACCCAGCCTGTGTGAATAACAAATACCCAGCCTGTGTGAATAACAAATACCCAGTCTGTGTGAATAACAAATACCCAGTCTGTGTGAATAACAAATACCCAGTCTGTGTGAATAACAAATACCCAGTCTGTGTGAATAACAAATACCCAGTCTGTGTGAATAACAAATACCCAGTCTGTGTGAATAACAAATACCCAGCCTGTGTGAATAACAAATACCCAGTCTGTGTGAATAGATCAACAAATACCCAGTCTGTGTGAATAACAAATACCCAGCCTGTGTGAATAACAAATACCCAGTCTGTGTGAATAGATCAGCAAATACCCAGTCTGTGTGAATAACAAATACTCAGTCTGTGTGAATAACAAATACCCAGCCTGTGTGAATAGATCAGCAAATACCCAGTCTGTGTGAATAGATCAACAAATACCCAGTCTGTGTGAATAGATCAACAAATACCCAGTCTGTGTGAATAACAAATAGCCAGCCTGTGTGAATAGATCAACAAATACCCAATCTGTGTGAATAACAAATACCCAGCCTGTGTGAATAGATCAACAAATACCCAGCCTGTGTGAATAACAAATACCCAGTCTGTGTGAATAGATCAACAAATACCCAATCTGTGTGAATAACAAATACCCAGCCTGTGTGAATAGATCAGCAAATACCCAGTCTGTGTGAATAGATCAGCAAATACCCAGTTTGTGTGAATAGATCAACAAATACCCAGTCTGTGTGAATAACAAATACCCAGTCTGTGTGAATAACAAATACCCAGCCTGTGTGAACAACAAATACCCAGTCTGTGTGAATAGATGAACAAATAGCCAGTCTGTGTGAATAACAAATACCCAGTCTGTGTGAACAACAAATACCCAGTCTGTGTGAATCGATCAGCAAATACCCAGTCTGTGTGAATAGATCAACAAATAGCCAGGCTGTGTGAATAGATCAACAAATACCCAGTCTGTGTGAATAACAAATACCCAGTCTGTGTGAATAGATCAACAAATACCCAGCCTGTGTGAATAACAAATACCCAGTCTGTGTGAATAGATCAACAAATACCCAGTCTGTGTGAATAACAAATACCCAGTCTGTGTGAATAACAAATACCCAGCCTGTGTGAATAGTTCAACAAATACCCAGCCTGTGTGAATAACAAATACCCAGTCTGTGTGAATAGATCAACAAATACCCAGCCTGTGTGAATAACAAATACCCAGTCTGTGTGAATAGATCAACAAATACCCAGTCTGTGTGAATAGATCAACAAATACCCAGCCTGTGTGAATAACAAATACCCAGTCTGTGTGAATAGATCAACAAATACCCAGTCTGTGTGAATAACAAATACCCAGTCTGTGTGAATAACAAATACCCAGTCTGTGTGAATAGATCAACAAATAGCCAGTCTGTGTGAATAGATCAACAAATACCCAGTCTGTGTGAATAGATCAACAAATAGCCAGTCTGTGTGAATAACAAATACCCAGTCTGTGTGAATAGATCAACAAATACCCAATCTGTGTGAATAACAAATACCCAGTCTGTGTGAATAGATCAACAAATACCCAGTCTGTGTGAATAACAAATACCCAGCCTGTGTGAATAACAAATACCCAGCCTGTGTGAATAGATCAGCAAATACCCAGTCTGTGTGAATAGATCAACAAATACCCAGTCTGTGTGAATAACAAATACCCAGTCTGTGTGAATAACAAATACCCAGTCCGTGTGAATAACAAATACCCAGTCTGTGTGAATAACAAATACCCAGCCTGTGTGAATAGATCAGCAAATACCCAGTCTGTGTGAATAGATCAACAAATACCCAGTCTGTGTGAATAACAAATACCCAGTCTGTGTGAATAACAAATACCCAGTCTGTGTGAATAGATCAACAAATAGCCAGCCTGTGTGAATAACAAATACCCAGCCTGTGTGAATAGATCAACAAATACCCAGTCTGTGTGAATAACAAATACCCAGTCTGTGTGAATAGATCAACAAATAGCCAGCCTGTGTGAATAACAAATACCCAGTCTGTGTGAATAGATCAGCAAATACCCAGTCTGTGTGAATAACAAATACCCAGTCTGTGTGAATAGATCAGCAAATACCCAGTCTGTGTGAATAACAAATACCCAGCCTGTGTGATTAGATCAACAAATAGCCAGTCTGTGTGAATAGCAAATACCCAGTCTGTGTGAATAGATCAGCAAATACCCAGTCTGTGTGAATAACAAATACCCAGTCTGTGTGAATAGATCAACAAATACCCAGTCTGTGTGAATAGATCAACAAATAGCCAGTCTGTGTGAATAGATCACCAAATACCCAGTCTGTGTGAATAGCAAATACCCAGCCTGTGTGAATAACAAATACCCAGCCTGTGTGAATAACAAATACCCAGTCTGTGTGAATAACAAATACCCAGTCTGTGTGAATAGATCACCAAATACCCAGTCTGTGTGAATAGCAAATACCCAGCCTGTGTGAATAACAAATACCCAGCCTGTGTGAATAACAAATACCCAGCCTGTGTGAATAACAAATACCCAGTCTGTGTGAATAGATCAGCAAATACCCAGTCTGTGTGAATAACAAATACCCAGTCTGTGTGAATAGATCAACAAATACCCAGTCTGTGTGAATAGATCAACAAATAGCCAGTCTGTGTGAATAGATCACCAAATACCCAGTCTGTGTGAATAACAAATACCCAGTCTGTGTGAATAGATCACCAAATACCCAGTCTGTGTGAATAGCAAATACCCAGCCTGTGTGAATAACAAATACCCAGCCTGTGTGAATAACAAATACCCAGTCTGTGTGAATAGATCAACAAATACCCAGTCTGTGTGAATAACAAATACCCAGCCTGTGTGAATAACAAATACCCAGTCTGTGTGAATAGATCAACAAATACCCAGCCTGTGTGAATAACAAATACCCAGTCTGTGTGAATAGATCAGCAAATACCCAGTCTGTGTGAATAACAAATACCCAGTCTGTGTGAATAGATCAACAAATACCCAGCCTGTGTGAATAACAAATACCCAGTCTGTGTGAATAGATCAACAAATACCCAGTCTGTGTGAATAACAAATACCCAGTCTGTGTGAATAGATCAACAAATACCCAGTCTGTGTGAATAACAAATACCCAGCCTGTGTGAATAACAAATACCCAGTCTGTGTGAATAACAAATACCCAGTCTGTGTGAATAGATCAGCAAATACCCAGCCTGTGTGAATAACAAATACCCAGCCTGTGTGAATAACAAATACCCAGTCTGTGTGAATAACAAATACCCAGTCTGTGTGAATAACAAATACCCAGTCTGTGTGAATAGATCAACAAATACCCAGTCTGTGTGAATAGATCAACAAATACGCAGTCTGTGTGAATAGATCAACAAATACCCAGTCTGTGTGAATAGATCAACAAATACCCAGTCTGTGTGAATAGATCAGCAAATACCCAGCCTGTGTGAATAACAAATACCCAGCCTGTGTGAATAACAAATACCCAGTCTGTGTGAATAACAAATACCCAGTCTGTGTGAATAACAAATACCCAGCCTGTGTGAATAACAAATACCCAGTCTGTGTGAATAGATCAACAAATACCCAGTCTGTGTGAATAGATCAACAAATACGCAGTCTGTGTGAATAGATCAACAAATACCCAGTCTGTGTGAATAACAAATACCCAGTCTGTGTGAATAACAAATACCCAGTCTGTGTGAATAGATCAGCAAATACCCAGTCTGTGTGAATAACAAATACCCAGTCTGTGTGAATAACAAATACCCAGTCTGTGTGAATAGATCAACAAATACGCAGTCTGTGTGAATAGATCAACAAATACCCAGTCTGTGTGAATAGATCAACAAATACGCAGTCTGTGTGAATAACAAATACCCAGCCTGTGTGAATAGATCAGCAAATACCCAGTCTGTGTGAATAACAAATACCCAGTCTGTGTGAATAACAAATACCCAGTCTGTGTGAATAGATCAACAAATACCCAGTCTGTGTGAATAGATCAACAAATACCCAGTCTGTGTGAATAGATCAACAAATACGCAGTCTGTGTGAATAACAAATACCCAGTGTGTGTGAATAGATCAACAAATACCCAGTCTGTGTGAATAGATCAACAAATACGCAGTCTGTGTGAATAACAAATACCCAGCCTGTGTGAATAGATCAACAAATACCCAGTCTGTGTGAATAGATCAACAAATACGCAGTCTGTGTGAATAACAAATACCCAGCCTGTGTGAATAGATCAACAAATACCCAGTCTGTGTGAATAGATCAACAAATACGCAGTCTGTGTGAATAACAAATACCCAGTGTGTGTGAATAGATCAACAAATACCCAGTCTGTGTGAATAACAAATACCCAGTCTGTGTGAATAGATCAACAAATACCCAGTCTGTGTGAATAGATCAACAAATACGCAGTCTGTGTGAATAACAAATACCCAGTGTGTGTGAATAGATCAACAAATACCCAGTCTGTGTGAATAGATCAACAAATACGCAGTCTGTGTGAATAACAAATACCCAGTGTGTGTGAATAGATCAACAAATACCCAGTCTGTGTGAATAGATCAACAAATACGCAGTCTGTGTAAATAACAAATACCCAGTCTGTGTGAATAGATCAACAAATACCCAGTCTGTGTGAATAGATCAACAAATACGCAGTCTGTGTGAATAACAAATACCCAGTGTGTGTGAATAGATCAACAAATACCCAGTCTGTGTGAATAGATCAACAAATACCCAGTCTGTGTGAATAGATCAACAAATACGCAGTCTGTGTGAATAACAAATACCCAGCCTGTGTGAATAGATCAGCAAATACCCAGTCTGTGTGAATAACAAATACCCAGTCTGTGTGAATAACGAATACCCAGTCTGTGTGAATAACAAATACCCAGTCTGTGTGAATAGATCAACAAATACCCAGTCTGTGTGAATAACAAATACCCAGCCTGTGTGAATAACAAATACCCAGTCTGTGTGAATAGATCAACAAATACCCAGTCTGTGTGAATAGATCAACAAATACCCAGTCTGTGTGAATAACAAATACCCAGCCTGTGTGAATAACAAATACCCAGTCTGTGTGAATAACAAATACCCAGTCTGTGTGAATAGATCAGCAAATACCCAGCCTGTGTGAATAACAAATACCCAGTTTGTGTGAATAACAAATACCCAGCCTGTGTGAATAGATCAGCAAATACCCAGTCTGTGTGAATAACAAATACCCAGTCTGTGTGAATAACAAATACCCAGCCTGTGTGAATAGATCAGCAAATACCCAGTCTGTGTGAATAACAAATACCCAGCCTGTGTGAATAGATCAGCAAATACCCAGTCTGTGTGAATAACAAATACCCAGTCTGTGTGAATAACAAATACCCAGCCTGTGTGAACAGCAAATACCCAGTCTGTGTGAATAACAAATACCCAGTCTGTGTGAATAGATCAACAAATACCCAGTCTGTGTGAATAACAAATACCCAGCCTGTGTGAATAGATCAACAAATACCCAGTCTGTGTGAATAACAAATACCCAGCCTGTGTGAACAGCAAATACCCAGTCTGTGTGAATAACAAATACCCAGTCTGTGTGAATAGATCAACAAATACCCAGTCTGTGTGAATAGATCAGCAAATAGCCAGTCTGTGTGAATAACAAATACCCAGCCTGTGTGAATAACACATACCCAGTCTGTGTGAATAGATCAACAAATACCCAGTCTGTGTGAATAGATCAGCAAATACCCAGTCTGTGTGAATAACAAATACCCAGTCTGTGTGAATAACAAATACCCAGCCTGTGTGAATAACAAATACCCAGCCTGTGTGAATAGATCAGCAAATACCCAGTCTGTGTGAATAACAAATACCCAGTCTGTGTGAATAACAAATACCCAGTCTGTGTGAATAACAAATACCCAGTCTGTGTGAACAACAAATACCCAGTCTGTGTGAATAGATCAACAAATACCCAGTCTGTGTGAATAACAAATACCCAGTCTGTGTGAATAGATCAACAAATACCCAGCCTGTGTGAATAACAAATACCCAGTCTGTGTGAATAACAAATACCCAGTCTGTGTGAATAACAAATACCCAGCCTGTGTGAATAACACATACCCAGTCTGTGTGAATAGATCAACAAATACCCAGTCTGTGTGAATACATCAGCAAATACCCAGTCTGTGTGAATAACAAATACCCAGTCTGTGTGAATAGATCAACAAATACCCAGTCTGTGTGAATACATCAACAAATACCCAGTCTTTGTGAATAACAAATACCCAGTCTGTGTGAATAGATCAACAAATACCCAGTCTGTGTGAATACATCAACAAATACCCAGTCTGTGTGAATAACAAATACCCAGTCTGTGTGAATAGATCAGCAAATACCCAGTCTGTGTGAATAACAAATACCCAGCCTGTGTGAATAACAAATACCCAGTCTGTGTGAATAACAAATACCCAGCCTGTGTGAATAGATCAGCAAATACCCAGTCTGTGTGAATAACAAATACCCAGTCTGTGTGAACAACAAATACCCAGTCTGTGTGAATAACAAATGCCCAGTCTGTGTGAATAGATCACCAAATACCCAGTCTGTGTGAACAACAAATACCCAGTCTGTGTGAACAACAAATACCCAGTCTGTGTGAACAACAAATACCCAGTCTGTGTGAACAACAAATACCCAGTCTGTGTGAAGAACAAATACCCAGTCTGTGTGAATAGATCAGCAAATACCCAGTCTGTGTGAATAGATCAGCAAATACCCAGTCTGTGTGAATAACAAATACCCAGCCTGTGTGAATAGATCAGCAAATACCCAGTCTGTGTGAATAGATCAACAAATACCCAGTCTGTGTGAATAACAAATACCCAGTCTGTGTGAATAGATCAACAAATACCCAGTCTGTGTGAATAACAAATGCCCAGCCTGTGTGAATAACAAATACCCAGTCTGTGTGAATAGATCACCAAATACCCAGTCTGTGTGAAGAACAAATACCCAGTCTGTGTGAATAGATCAGCAAATACCCAGTCTGTGTGAATAACAAATACCCAGCCTGTGTGAATAGATCAGCAAATACCCAGTCTGTGTGAATAGATCAACAAATACCCAGTCTCTGTGAATAACAAATACCCAGTCTGTGTGAATAGATCAACAAATACCCAGTCTGTGTGAATAACAAATACCCAGTCTGTGTGAACAACAAATACCCAGTCTGTGTGAATAACAAATACCCAGTCTGTTTGAATGGATCAGCAAATAGCCAGTCTGTGTGAATAGATCAGCAAATACCCAGCCTGTGTGAATAACAAATACCCAGCCTGTGTGAATAGATCAACAAATAGACAGTCTGTGTGAATAACAAATACCCAGCCTGTGTGAATACATCAACAAATACCCAGTCTGTGTGTATAGATCAACAAATACCCAGTCTGTGTGAATAACAAATACCCAGCCTGTGTGAATAACAAATACCCAGTCTGTTTGAATGGATCAGCAAATACCCAGTCTGTGTGAATAACAAATACCCAGCCTGTGTGAATAGATCAGCAAATACCCAGTCTGTGTGAATAGATCAACAAATACCCAGCCTGTGTGAATAGATCAACAAATACCCAGCCTGTGTGAATAACAAATACCCAGTCTGTGTGAATAACAAATACCCAGCCTGTGTGAATAGATCAACAAATACCCAGTCTGTGTGAATAGATCAACAAATACCCAGTCTGTGTGAATAGATCAACAAATACGCAGTCTGTGTGAATAACAAATACCCAGTGTGTGTGAATAGATCAACAAATACCCAGTCTGTGTGAATAGATCAACAAATACGCAGTCTGTGTGAATAACAAATACCCAGCCTGTGTGAATAGATCAACAAATACCCAGTCTGTGTGAATAGATCAACAAATACGCAGTCTGTGTGAATAACAAATACCCAGCCTGTGTGAATAGATCAACAAATACCCAGTCTGTGTGAATAGATCAACAAATACGCAGTCTGTGTGAATAACAAATACCCAGTGTGTGTGAATAGATCAACAAATACCCAGTCTGTGTGAATAACAAATACCCAGTCTGTGTGAATAGATCAACAAATACCCAGTCTGTGTGAATAGATCAACAAATACCCAGTCTGTGTGAATAACAAATACCCAGTGTGTGTGAATAGATCAACAAATACCCAGTCTGTGTGAATAGATCAACAAATACCCAGTCTGTGTGAATAGATCAACAAATACGCAGTCTGTGTGAATAACAAATACCCAGCCTGTGTGAATAGATCAGCAAATACCCAGTCTGTGTGAATAACAAATACCCAGTCTGTGTGAATAACGAATACCCAGTCTGTGTGAATAACAAATACCCAGTCTGTGTGAATAGATCAACAAATACCCAGTCTGTGTGAATAACAAATACCCAGCCTGTGTGAATAACAAATACCCAGTCTGTGTGAATAGATCAACAAATACCCAGTCTGTGTGAATAGATCAACAAATACCCAGTCTGTGTGAATAACAAATACCCAGCCTGTGTGAATAACAAATACCCAGTCTGTGTGAATAACAAATACCCAGTCTGTGTGAATAACAAATACCCAGTCTGTGTGAATAGATCAGCAAATACCCAGCCTGTGTGAATAACAAATACCCAGTTTGTGTGAATAACAAATACCCAGCCTGTGTGAATAGATCAGCAAATACCCAGTCTGTGTGAATAACAAATACCCAGTCTGTGTGAATAACAAATACCCAGCCTGTGTGAATAGATCAGCAAATACCCAGTCTGTGTGAATAACAAATACCCAGCCTGTGTGAATAGATCAGCAAATACCCAGTCTGTGTGAATAACAAATACCCAGCCTGTGTGAATAGATCAACAAATACCCAGTCTGTGTGAATAACAAATACCCAGCCTGTGTGAACAGCAAATACCCAGTCTGTGTGAATAACAAATACCCAGTCTGTGTGAATAGATCAACAAATACCCAGTCTGTGTGAATAACAAATACCCAGCCTGTGTGAATAGATCAACAAATACCCAGTCTGTGTGAATAACAAATACCCAGCCTGTGTGAACAGCAAATACCCAGTCTGTGTGAATAACAAATACCCAGTCTGTGTGAATAACAAATACCCAGTCTGTGTGAATAGATCAACAAATACCCAGTCTGTGTGAATAGATCAGCAAATAGCCAGTCTGTGTGAATAACAAATACCCAGCCTGTGTGAATAACACATACCCAGTCTGTGTGAATAGATCAACAAATACCCAGTCTGTGTGAATAACAAATACCCAGTCTGTGTGAATAGATCAACAAATACCCAGTCTGTGTGAATAGATCAGCAAATACCCAGTCTGTGTGAATAACAAATACCCAGTCTGTGTGAATAACAAATACCCAGCCTGTGTGAATAACAAATACCCAGCCTGTGTGAATAGATCAGCAAATACCCAGTCTGTGTGAATAACAAATACCCAGCCTGTGTGAATAACAAATACCCAGCCTGTGTGAATAACAAATACCCAGTCTGTGTGAATAGATCAACAAATACCCAGTCTGTGTGAATAGATCAACAAATACCCAGTCTGTGTGAATAACAAATACCCAGCCTGTGTGAATAACAAATACCCAGTCTGTGTGAATAACAAATACCCAGTCTGTGTGAATAACAAATACCCAGTCTGTGTGAATAGATCAGCAAATACCCAGCCTGTGTGAATAACAAATACCCAGTTTGTGTGAATAACAAATACCCAGCCTGTGTGAATAGATCAGCAAATACCCAGTCTGTGTGAATAACAAATACCCAGTCTGTGTGAATAACAAATACCCAGCCTGTGTGAATAGATCAGCAAATACCCAGTCTGTGTGAATAACAAATACCCAGCCTGTGTGAATAGATCAGCAAATACCCAGTCTGTGTGAATAACAAATACCCAGCCTGTGTGAATAGATCAACAAATACCCAGTCTGTGTGAATAACAAATACCCAGCCTGTGTGAACAGCAAATACCCAGTCTGTGTGAATAACAAATACCCAGTCTGTGTGAATAGATCAACAAATACCCAGTCTGTGTGAATAACAAATACCCAGCCTGTGTGAATAGATCAACAAATACCCAGTCTGTGTGAATAACAAATACCCAGCCTGTGTGAACAGCAAATACCCAGTCTGTGTGAATAACAAATACCCAGTCTGTGTGAATAACAAATACCCAGTCTGTGTGAATAGATCAACAAATACCCAGTCTGTGTGAATAGATCAGCAAATAGCCAGTCTGTGTGAATAACAAATACCCAGCCTGTGTGAATAACACATACCCAGTCTGTGTGAATAGATCAACAAATACCCAGTCTGTGTGAATAACAAATACCCAGTCTGTGTGAATAGATCAACAAATACCCAGTCTGTGTGAATAGATCAGCAAATACCCAGTCTGTGTGAATAACAAATACCCAGTCTGTGTGAATAACAAATACCCAGCCTGTGTGAATAACAAATACCCAGCCTGTGTGAATAGATCAGCAAATACCCAGTCTGTGTGAATAACAAATACCCAGCCTGTGTGAATAACAAATACCCAGCCTGTGTGAATAGATCAGCAAATACCCAGTCTGTGTGAATAACAAATACCCAGTCTGTGTGAACAACAAATACCCAGTCTGTGTGAATAGATCAACAAATACCCAGTCTGTGTGAATAACAAATACCCAGTCTGTGTGAATAACAAATACCCAGCCTGTGTGAATAACACATACCCAGTCTGTGTGAATAGATCAACAAATACCCAGCCTGTGTGAATAACAAATACCCAGTCTGTGTGAATAACAAATACCCAGTCTGTGTGAATAGATCAACAAATACCCAGTCTGTGTGAATAACAAATACCCAGTCTGTGTGAATAACAAATACCCAGCCTGTGTGAATAACACATACCCAGTCTGTGTGAATAGATCAACAAATACCCAGCCTGTGTGAATAACAAATACCCAGTCTGTGTGAATAACAAATACCCAGCCTGTGTGAATACATCAGCAAATACCCAGTCTGTGTGAATAACAAATACCCAGTCTGTGTGAATAGATCAACAAATACCCAGTCTGTGTGAATACATCAACAAATACCCAGTCTGTGTGAATAACAAATACCCAGTCTGTGTGAATAGATCAACAAATACCCAGTCTTTGTGAATAACAAATACCCAGTCTGTGTGAATAACAAATACCCAGTCTGTGTGAATAGATCAACAAATACCCAGTCTGTGTGAATAGATCAGCAAATACCCAGTCTGTGTGAATAACAAATACCCAGCCTGTGTGAATAACAAATACCCAGTCTGTGTGAATAACAAATACCCAGCCTGTGTGAATAGATCAGCAAATACCCAGTCTGTGTGAATAACAAATACCCAGTCTGTGTGAATAACAAATACCCAGTCTGTGTGAATAACAAATACCCAGTCTGTGTGAACAACAAATACCCAGTCTGTGTGAATAGATCACCAAATACCCAGTCTGTGTGAATAGATCAACAAATACCCAGTCTGTGTGAACAACAAATACCCAGTCTGTGTGAACAACAAATACCCAGTCTGTGTGAACAACAAATACCCAGTCTGTGTGAACAACAAATACCCAGTCTGTGTGAATAGATCAACAAATACCCAGCCTGTGTGAATAGATCAACAAATACCCAGTCTGTGTGAAGAACAAATACCCAGTCTGTGTGAATAGATCAGCAAATACCCAGTCTGTGTGAATAGATCAGCAAATACCCAGTCTGTGTGAATAACAAATACCCAGCCTGTGTGAATAGATCAGCAAATACCCAGTCTGTGTGAATAGATCAACAAATACCCAGTCTGTGTGAATAACAAATACCCAGTCTCTGTGAATAACAAATACCCAGTCTGTGTGAATAACAAATACCCAGTCTGTGTGAATAGATCAACAAATACCCAGTCTGTGTGAATAACAAATACCCAGTCTGTGTGAATAGATCAACAAATACCCAGTCTGTGTGAATAACAAATGCCCAGTCTGTGTGAATAGATCACCAAATACCCAGTCTGTGTGAAGAACAAATACCCAGTCTGTGTGAATAGATCAGCAAATACCCAGTCTGTGTGAATAGATCAGCAAATACCCAGTCTGTGTGAATAACAAATACCCAGCCTGTGTGAATAGATCAGCAAATACCCAGTCTGTGTGAATAACAAATACCCAGTCTGTGTGAATAACAAATACCCAGCCTGTGTGAATAGATCAACAAATACCCAGTCTCTGTGAATAACAAATACCCAGTCTGTGTGAATAGATCAACAAATACCCAGTCTGTGTGAATAACAAATACCCAGTCTGTGTGAACAACAAATACCCAGTCTGTGTGAATAACAAATACCCAGTCTGTTTGAATGGATCAGCAAATAGCCAGTCTGTGTGAATAGATCAGCAAATACCCAGCCTGTGTGAATAACAAATACCCAGCCTGTGTGAATAGATCAACAAATAGACAGTCTGTGTGAATAACAAATACCCAGCCTGTGTGAATACATCAACAAATACCCAGTCTGTGTGTATAGATCAACAAATACCCAGTCTGTGTGAATAACAAATACCCAGCCTGTGTGAATAACAAATACCCAGTCTGTTTGAATGGATCAGCAAATACCCAGTCTGTGTGAATAACAAATACCCAGCCTGTGTGAATAGATCAGCAAATACCCAGTCTGTGTGAATAGATCAACAAATACCCAGCCTGTGTGAATAGATCAACAAATACCCAGCCTGTGTGAATAACAAATACCCAGTCTGTGTGAATAACAAATACCCAGCCTGTGTGAATAGATCAACAAATACCCAGTCTGTGTGAATAACAAATACCCAGTCTGTGTGAATAACAAATACCCAGCCTGTGTGAATAGATCAGCAAATACCCAGTCTGTGTGAATAACAAATACCCAGCCTGTGTGAATACATCAACAAATACCCAGTCTGTGTGAATAACAAATACCCAGCCTGTGTGAATAACAAATACCCAGTCTGTTTGAATGGATCAGCAAATACCCAGTCTGTGTGAATAACAAATACCCAGCCTGTGTGAATAGATCAGCAAATACCCAGTCTGTGTGAATAACAAATACCCAGCCTGTGTGAATAGATCAGCAAATACCCAGTCTGTGTGAATAGATCAACAAATACCCAGCCTGTGTGAATAGATCAACAAATACCCAACTGTGTGAATAGATCAGCAAATACCCAGCCTGTGTGAATAGATCAGCAAATACCCAGCCTGTGTGAATAGATCAGCAAATACCCAGTCTGTGTGAATAGATCAACAAATACCCAGTCTCTGTGAATAACAAATACCCAGTCTGTGTGAATAGATCAACAAATACCCAGTCTGTGTGAATAGATCAACAAATACCCAGTCTGTGTGAATAACAAATACCCAGTCTGTGTGAATAGATCAACAAATACCCAGCCTGTGTGAATAACAAATACCCAGTCTGTGTGAATAGATCAACAAATACCCAGTCTGTGTGAATAGATCAACAAATACCCAGTCTGTGTGAATAACAAATACCCAGTCTGTGTGAATAGATCAACAAATACCCAGTCTGTGTGAATAACAAATACCCAGTCTGTGTGAATAGATCAACAAATACCCAGTCTGTGTGAATAACAAATACCCAGTCTGTGTGAATAGATCAACAAATACCCAGTCTGTGTGAATAACAAATACCCAGTCTGTGTGAATAGATCAACAAATACCCAGTCTGTGTGAATAACAAATACCCAGCCTGTGTGAATAGATCAGCAAATACGCAGTCTGTGTGAATAACAAATACCCAGTCTGTGTGAATAACAAATAGCCAGTCTGTGTGAATAGATCAACAAATACCCAGCCTGTGTGAATAACAAATACCCAGTCTGTGTGAATAGATCAACAAATACCCAGTCTGTGTGAATAACAAATACCCAGTCTGTGTGAATAGATCAACAAATACCCAGTCTGTGTGAATAACAAATACCCAGTCTGTGTGAATAGATCAACAAATACCCAGTCTGTGTGAATAACAAATACCCAGTCTGTGTGAATACATCAACAAATACCCAGTTTGTGTGAATAACAAATACCCAGCCTGTGTGAATACATCAACAAATACCCAGTCTGTGTGAATAACAAATACCCAGTCTGTGTGAATAACAAATACCCAGTCTGTGTGAATAGATCAACAAATACCCAGTCTGTGTGAATAGATCAACAAATACCCAGTCTGTGTGAATAACAAATACCCAGTCTGTGTGAATAACAAATACCCAGTCTGTGTGAATAACAAATACCCAGTCTGTGTGAATAGATCAACAAATACCCAGTCTGTGTGAATAGATCAACAAATACCCAGTCTGTGTGAATAACAAATACCCAGTCTGTGTGAATAACAAATACCCAGTCTGTGTGAATAACAAATACCCAGTCTGTGTGAATAACAAATACCCAGTCTGTGTGAATAGATCAACAAATACCCAGTCTGTGTGAATAACAAATACCCAGCCTGTGTGAATACATCAACAAATACCCAGTCTGTGTGAATAGATCAACAAATACCCAGTCTGTGTGAATAACAAATACCCAGTCTGTGTGAATAACAAATACCCAGTCTGTGTGAATAGATCAACAAATACCCAGTCTGTGTGAATAACAAATACCCAGCCTGTGTGAATACATCAACAAATACCCAGTCTGTGTGAATAACAAATACCCAGTCTGTGTGAATAACAAATACCCAGTCTGTGTGAATAGATCAACAAATACCCAGTCTGTGTGAATAGATCAACAAATAGCCAGTCTGTGTGAATAACAAATACCCAGCCTGTGTGAATAACAAATACCCAGTCTGTGTGAATAGATCAACAAATAGCCAGTCTGTGTGAATAGATCAAAAAAAACCCAGTCTGTGTGAATAGATCAACAAATACCCAGTCTGTGTGAATAACAAATACCCAGTCTGTGTGAATAACAAATACCCAGTCTGTGTGAATAGATCAACAAATACCCAGTCTGTGTGAATAACAAATACCCAGTCTGTGTGAATAGATCAACAAATAGCCAGTCTGTGTGAATAGATCAACAAATAGCCAGTCTGTGTGAATAACAAATACCCAGCCTGTGTGAATAACAAATACCCAGCCTGTGTGAATAGATCAACAAATACCCAGTCTGTGTGAATAACAAATACCCAGCCTGTGTGAATAGATCAACAAATAGCCAGTCTGTGTGAATAACAAATACCCAGTCTGTGTGAATAGATCAACAAATACCCAGTCTGTGTGAATAACAAATACCCAGTCTGTGTGAATAACAAATACCCAGTCTGTGTGAATAGATCAGCAAATACCCAGTCTGTGTGAATAACAAATACCCAGTCTGTGTGAATAGATCAACAAATACCCAGTCTGTGTGAATAACAAATACCCAGTCTGTGTGAATAACAAATACCCAGTCTGTGTGAATAGATCAGCAAATAGCCAGTCTGTGTGAATAACAAATACCCAGTCTGTGTGAATAACAAATACCCAGTCTGTGTGAATAACAAATACCCAGTCTGTGTGAATAACAAATACCCAGTCTGTGTGAATAGATCAACAAATACCCAGTCTGTGTGAATAGATCAACAAATACCCAGTCTGTGTGAATAACAAATACCCAGTCTGTGTGAATAACAAATACCCAGTCTGTGTGAATAACAAATACCCAGTCTGTGTGAATAGATCAACAAATACCCAGTCTGTGTGAATAGATCAACAAATACCCAGTCTGTGTGAATAACAAATACCCAGTCTGTGTGAATAACAAATACCCAGTCTGTGTGAATAACAAATACCCAGTCTGTGTGAATAACAAATACCCAGTCTGTGTGAATAGATCAACAAATACCCAGTCTGTGTGAATAACAAATACCCAGCCTGTGTGAATACATCAACAAATACCCAGTCTGTGTGAATAGATCAACAAATACCCAGTCTGTGTGAATAACAAATACCCAGTCTGTGTGAATAACAAATACCCAGTCTGTGTGAATACATCAACAAATACCCAGTCTGTGTGAATAACAAATACCCAGTCTGTGTGAATAACAAATACCCAGTCTGTGTGAATAACAAATACCCAGCCTGTGTGAATACATCAACAAATACCCAGTCTGTGTGAATAGATCAACAAATACCCAGTCTGTGTGAATAGATCAACAAATAGCCAGTCTGTGTGAATAACAAATACCCAGCCTGTGTGAATAACAAATACCCAGTCTGTGTGAATAGATCAACAAATACCCAGTCTGTGTGAATAGATCAACAAATACCCAGTCTGTGTGAATAACATATACCCAGCCTGTGTGAATAGATCAGCAAATACCCAGTCTGTGTGAATAACAAATACCCAGTCTGTGTGAATAACAAATACCCAGTCTGTGTGAATAACAAATACCCAGTCTGTGTGAATAGATCAACAAATACCCAGTCTGTGTGAATAACAAATACCCAGTCTGTGTGAATAGATCAGCAAATACCCAGTCTGTGTGAATAACAAATACCCAGTCTGTGTGAATAGATCAGCAAATACCCAGTCTGTGTGAATAGATCAACAAATACCCAGTCTGTGTGAATAACAAATACCCAGCCTGTGTGAATAGATCAGCAAATACCCAGTCTGTGTGAATAACAAATACCCAGTCTGTGTGAATAGATCAGCAAATACCCAGTCTGTGTGAATAGATCAACAAATACCCAGCCTGTGTGAATAACAAATACCCAGTCTGTGTGAATAGATCAACAAATACCCAGTCTGTGTGAATAGATCAACAAATACCCAGTCTGTGTGAATAGATCAACAAATACCCAGTCTGTGTGAATAGATCAACAAATACCCAGTCTGTGTGAATAGCAAATACCCAGTCTGTGTGAATAGATCAACAAATACCCAGTCTGTGTGAATAACACATACCCAGTCTGTGTGAATAGATCAACAAATACCCAGTCTGTGTGAATAACAAATACCCAGTCTGTGTGAATAACAAATACCCAGTCTGTGTGAATAGATCAACAAATACCCAGTCTGTGTGAATAACACATACCCAGTCTGTGTGAATAGATCAACAAATACCCAGTCTGTGTGAATAGATCAACAAATACCCAGTCTGTGTGAATAGCAAATACCCAGTCTGTGTGAATAACAAATACCCAGTCTGTGTGATTAGATCAGCAAATACCCAGCCTGTGTGAATAGATCAACAAATACCCAGTCTGTGTGAATAACAAATACCCAGTCTGTGTGAATAACAAATACCCAGTCTGTGTGAATAACACATACCCAGTCTGTGTGAATAGATCAACAAATACCCAGTCTGTGTGAATAGATCAACAAATACCCAGTCTGTGTGAATAACAAATACCCAGTCTGTGTGAATAACACATACCCAGTCTGTGTGAATAGATCAACAAATACCCAGTCTGTGTGAATAGATCAACAAATACCCAGTCTGTGTGAATAACAAATACCCAGCCTGTGTGAATAGATCAACAAATACCCAGTCTGTGTGAATAGATCAACAAATACCCAGTCTGTGTGAATAGCAAATACCCAGTCTGTGTGAATAACAAATACCCAGTCTGTGTGATTAGATCAGCAAATACCCAGCCTGTGTGAATAGATCAACAAATACCCAGTCTGTGTGAATAACAAATACCCAGTCTGTGTGAATAACAAATACCCAGTCTGTGTGAATAACACATACCCAGTCTGTGTGAATAGATCAACAAATACCCAGTCTGTGTGAATAGATCAACAAATACCCAGTCTGTGTGAATAGCAAATACCCAGTCTGTGTGAATAACAAATACCCAGTCTGTGTGAATAGATCAACAAATACCCAGCCTGTGTGAATAACAAATACCCAGTCTGTGTGATTAGATCAGCAAATACCCAGCCTGTGTGAATAGATCAACAAATACCCAGTCTGTGTGAATAACAAATACCCAGTCTGTGTGAATAACAAATACCCAGTCTGTGTGAATAACACATACCCAGTCTGTGTGAATAACACATACCCAGTCTGTGTGAATAGATCAACAAATACCCAGTCTGTGTGAATAGATCAACAAATACCCAGTCTGTGTGAATAGATCAACAAATACCCAGTCTGTGTGAATAACAAATACCCAGTCTGTGTGAATAGCAAATACCCAGTCTGTGTGAATAACAAATACCCAGTCTGTGTGAATAGATCAACAAATACCCAGCCTGTGTGAATAACAAATACCCAGTCTGTGTGATTAGATCAGCAAATACCCAGCCTGTGTGAATAGATCAACAAATACCCAGTCTGTGTGAATAGCAAATACCCAGTCTGTGTGAATAACAAATACCCAGTCTGTGTGAATAGATCAACAAATACCCAGTCTGTGTGAATAACAAATACCCAGTCTGTGTGAATAGATCAACAAATACCCAGTCTGTGTGAATAACAAATACCCAGTCTGTGTGAATAACAAATACCCAGTCTGTGTGAATAGATCAACAAATACCCAGTCTGTGTGAATAGCAAATACCCAGTCTGTGTGAATAGATCAACAAATACCCAGTCTGTGTGAATAACAAATACCCAGTCTGTGTGAATAGATCAACAAATACCCAGTCTGTGTGAATAGCAAATACCCAGTCTGTGTGAATAACAAATACCCAGTCTGTGTGAATAACAAATACCCAGTCTGTGTGAATAGATCAACAAATACCCAGTCTGTGTGAATAACAAATACCCAGTCTGTGTGAATAGATCAACAAATACCCAGTCTGTGTGAATAACAAATACCCAGTCTGTGTGAATAACAAATACCCAGTCTGTGTGAATAACAAATACCCAGTCTGTGTGAATAACAAATACCCAGTCTGTGTGAATAGATCAACAAATACCCAGTCTGTGTGAATAACAAATACCCAGTCTGTGTGAATAACAAATACCCAGTCTGTGTGAATAACAAATACCCAGCCTGTGTGAATAACAAATACCCAGTCTGTGTGAATAACAAATACCCAGTCTGTGTGAATAACAAATACCCAGTCTGTGTGAATAGATCAACAAATACCCAGTCTGTGTGAATAGATCAACAAATACCCAGTCTGTGTGAATAACAAATACCCAGTCTGTGTGAATAGATCAACAAATACCCAGTCTGTGTGAATAACAAATACCCAGTCTGTGTGAATAGATCAACAAATACCCAGTCTGTGTGAATAGCAAATACCCAGTCTGTGTGAATAACAAATACCCAGTCTGTGTGAATAGATCAACAAATACCCAGTCTGTGTGAATAACAAATACCCAGTCTGTGTGAATAGATCAACAAATACCCAGTCTGTGTGAATAGATCAACAAATACCCAGCCTGTGTGAATAACACATACCCAGTCTGTGTGAATAGATCAACAAATACCCAGTCTGTGTGAATAGATCAACAAATACCCAGTCTGTGTGAATAACAAATACCCAGTCTGTGTGAATAGATCAACAAATACCCAGCCTGTGTGAATAGATCAACAAATACCCAGCCTGTGTGAATAGATCAACAAATATCCAGCCTGTGTGAATAACAAATACCCAGTCTGTGTGAATAGATCAACAAATAGCCAGTCTGTGTGAATAACAAATACCCAGTCTGTGTGAATAACAAATACCCAGTCTGTGTGAATAGATCAACAAATACCCAGTCTGTGTGAATAGATCAACAAATACCCAGTCTGTGTGAATAACAAATACCCAGTCTGTGTGAATAACAAATACCCAGTCTGTGTGAATAGATCAACAAATACCCAGTCTGTGTGAATAACAAATACCCAGTCTGTGTGAATAGATCAACAAATAGCCAGTCTGTGTGAATAACAAATACCCAGTCTGTGTGAATAACAAATACCCAGTCTGTGTGAATAGATCAACAAATAGCCAGTCTGTGTGAATAACAAATACCCAGTCTATGTGAATAACAAATACCCAGTCTGTGTGAATAGATCAACAAATACCCAGTCTGTGTGAATAACAAATACCCAGTCTGTGTGAATAACAAATACCCAGTCTGTGTGAATAACAAATACCCAGTCTGTGTGAATAGATCAACAAATACCCAGTCTGTGTGAATAACAAATACCCGGTCTGTGTGAATAGATCAGCAAATACCCAGTCTGTGTGAATAACAAATAGCCAGTCTGTGTGAACAACAAATACCCAGCCTGTGTGAATAGATCAACAAATAGCCAGTCTGTGTGAATAACAAATACCCAGTCTGTGTGAATAACAAATACCCAGTCTGTGTGAATAGATCAACAAATAGCCAGTCTGTGTGAATAACAAATACCCAGTCTGTGTGAATAACAAATACCCAGTCTGTGTGAATAGATCAACAAATAGCCAGTCTGTGTGAATAACAAATACCCAGTCTATGTGAATAACAAATACCCAGTCTGTGTGAATAGATCAACAAATACCCAGTCTGTGTGAATAACAAATACCCAGTCTGTGTGAATAACAAATACCCAGTCTGTGTGAATAACAAATACCCAGTCTGTGTGAATAGATCAACAAATACCCAGTCTGTGTGAATAACAAATACCCGGTCTGTGTGAATAGATCAGCAAATACCCAGTCTGTGTGAACAACAAATACCCAGCCTGTGTGAATAGATCAACAAATAGCCAGTCTGTGTGAATAACAAATACCCAGTCTGTGTGAATAACAAATACCCAGTCTGTGTGAATAGATCAACAAATAGCCAGTCTGTGTGAATAACAAATACCCAGTCTGTGTGAATAACAAATACCCAGTCTGTGTGAATAGATCAACAAATACCCAGTCTGTGTGAATAGATCAACAAATACCCAGCCTGTGTGAATAACAAATACCCAGTCTGTGTGAATAGATCAACAAATACCCAGCCTGTGTGAATAGATCAGCAAATACCCAGTCTGTGTGAATAACAAATACCCAGTCTGTGTGAATAACAAATACCCAGTCTGTGTGAATAACAAATACCCAGTCTGTGTGAATAGATCAACAAATACCCAGTCTGTGTGAATAACAAATACCCAGCCTGTGTGAATAGATCAACAAATAGCCAGTCTGTGTGAATAGATCACCAAATACCCAGTCTGTGTGAATAACAAATACCCAGTCTGTGTGAATAGATCAACAAATACCCAGTCTGTGTGAATAACAAATACCCAGTCTGTGTGAATAACAAATACCCAGCCTGTGTGAATAGATCAACAAATAGCCAGTCTGTGTGAATAACAAATACCCAGTCTGTGTGAATAGATCAACAAATACCCAGTCTGTGTGAATAACAAATACCCAGTCTGTGTGAATAGATCAACAAATAGCCAGTCTGTGTGAATAACAAATACGCAGCCTGTGTGAATAACAAATACCCAGTCTGTGTGAATAGATCAACAAATACCCAGTCTGTGTGAATAGATCAACAAATACCCAGCCTGTGTGAATAACAAATACCCAGTCTGTGTGAATAACAAATACCCAGCCTGTGTGAATAGATCAACAAATAGCCAGTCTGTGTGAATAACAAATACCCAGTCTGTGTGAATAGATCAACAAATACCCAGCCTGTGTGAATAACAAATACCCAGTCTGTGTGAATAACAAATACCCAGTCTGTGTGAATAGATCAACAAATACCCAGTCTGTGTGAATAACAAATACCCAGTCTGTGTGAATAGATCAACAAATAGCCAGTCTGTGTGAATAACAAATACCCAGTCTATGTGAATAACAAATACCCAGTCTGTGTGAATAGATCAACAAATACCCAGTCTGTGTGAATAGATCAACAAATACCCAGTCTGTGTGAATAACAAATACCCAGTCTGTGTGAATAGATCAACAAATAGCCAGTCTGTGTGAATAACAAATACCCAGTCTGTGTGAATACATCAACAAATACCCAGTCTGTGTGAATACATCAACAAATACCCAGTCTGTGTGAATACATCAACAAATACCCAGTCTATGTGAATAACAAATACCCAGCCTGTGTGAATAGATCAACAAATAACCAGTCTGTGTGAATAGATCAACAAATAGCCAGTCTGTGTGAATAGATCAACAAATACCCAGTCTGTGTGAATAACAAATACCCAGTCTATGTGAATAGATCAACAAATAGCCAGTCTGTGTGAATAGATCAACAAATACCCAGTCTGTGTGAATAACAAATACCCAGTCTGTGTGAATAGATCAGCAAATACCCAGCCTGTGTGAATAGATCAACAAATACCCAGTCTGTGTGAATAACAAATACCCAGTCTGTGTGAATAGATCAACAAATACCCAGTCTGTGTGAATAACAAATACCCAGTCTGTGTGAATAGATCAACAAATACCCAGTCTGTGTGAATAACAAATAGCCAGTCTGTGTGAATAGATCAACAAATACCCAGTCTGTGTGAATAACAAATACCCAGTCTGTGTGAATAGATCAACAAATACCCAGTCTGTGTGAATAACAAATACCCAGTCTGTGTGAATAACAAATACCCAGTCTGTGTGAATAGATCAGCAAATACCCAGTCTGTGTGAATAGATCAACAAATACCCAGTCTGTGTGAATAGATCACCAAATACCCAGTCTGTGTGAATAACAAATACCCAGCCTGTGTGAATAACAAATACCCAGTCTGTGTGAATAACAAATACCCAGTCTGTGTGAATAGATCAACAAATACCCAGTCTGTGTGAATAGATCAGCAAATACCCAGTCTGTGTGAATAACAAATACCCAGCCTGTGTGAATAACAAATACCCAGTCTGTGTGAATAGATCAGCAAATACCCAGTCTGTGTGAATAACAAATACCCAGCCTGTGTGAATAACAAATACCCAGTCTGTGTGAATAGATCAGCAAATACCCAGTCTGTGTGAATAGATCAGCAAATACCCAGTTTGTGTGAATAGATCAACAAATACCCAGTCTGTGTGAATAGATCAACAAATACCCAGTCTGTGTGAATAACAAATACCCAGTCTGTGTGAATAGATCAACAAATACCCAGTCTGTGTGAATAACAAATACCCAGTCTGTGTGAATAGATCAACAAATACCCAGTCTGTGTGAATAGATCAACAAATAGCCAGTCTGTGTGAATAGATCAACAAATACCCAGTCTGTGTGAATAACAAATACCCAGTCTGTGTGAATAGATCAACAAATAGCCAGTCTGTGTGAATAGATAAGCAAATACCCAGTCTGTGTGAATAACAAATACCCAGTCTGTGTGAATAGATCAACAAATACCCAGTCTGTGTGAATAACAAATACCCAGCCTGTGTAAATAACAAATAGCCAGTCTGTGTGAATAGATCAACAAATAGCCAGTCTGTGCGAATAACAAATACCCAGCCTGTGTAAATAACAAATAGCCAGTCTGTGTGAATAGATCAGCAAATACCCAGTCTGTGTGAATAACAAATACCCAGCCTGTGTGAATAACAAATACCCAGTCTGTGTGAATAACAAATACCCAGGCTGTGTGAATAACAAATACCCAGCCTGTGTGAATATATCAGCAAATACCCAGTCTGTGTGAATAACAAATACCCAGTCTGTGTGAATAACAAATACCCAGTCTGTGTGAATAACAAATACCCAGTCTGTGTGAATAACAAATACCCAGTCTGTGTGAATAACAAATACCCAGTCTGTGTGAATAACAAATACCCAGCCTGTGTGAATAACAAATACCCAGTCTGTGTGAATAGATCAACAAATACCCAGTCTGTGTGAATAACAAATACCCAGCCTGTGTGAATAACAAATACCCAGTCTGTGTGAATAGATCAGCAAATACCCAGTCTGTGTGAATAACAAATACTCAGTCTGTGTGAATAACAAATACCCAGCCTGTGTGAATAGATCAGCAAATACCCAGTCTGTGTGAATAGATCAACAAATACCCAGTCTGTGTGAATAGATCAACAAATACCCAGTCTGTGTGAATAACAAATAGCCAGCCTGTGTGAATAGATCAACAAATACCCAATCTGTGTGAATAACAAATACCCAGCCTGTGTGAATAGATCAACAAATACCCAGTCTGTGTGAATAACAAATACCCAGTCTGTGTGAATAGATCAACAAATACCCAATCTGTGTGAATAACAAATACCCAGCCTGTGTGAATAGATCAACAAATACCCAATCTGTGTGAATAACAAATACCCAGTCTGTGTGAATAGATCAGCAAATACCCAGTTTGTGTGAATAGATCAACAAATACCCAGTCTGTGTGAATAACAAATACCCAGCCTGTGTGAATAGATCAACAAATACCCAGTCTGTGTGAATAGATGAACAAATAGCCAGTCTGTGTGAATAACAAATACCCAGCCTGTGTGAACAACAAATACCCAGTCTGTGTGAATCGATCAGCAAATACCCAGTCTGTGTGAATAGATCAACAAATAGCCAGGCTGTGTGAATAGATCAACAAATACCCAGTCTGTGTGAATAACAAATACCCAGTCTGTGTGAATAACAAATACCCAGCCTGTGTGAATAGTTCAACAAATACCCAGCCTGTGTGAATAACAAATACCCAGTCTGTGTGAATAGATCAACAAATACCCAGCCTGTGTGAATAACAAATACCCAGTCTGTGTGAATAGATCAACAAATACCCAGCCTGTGTGAATAACAAATACCCAGTCTGTGTGAATAGATCAACAAATACCCAGCCTGTGTGAATAACAAATACCCAGTCTGTGTGAATAGATCAACAAATACCCAGCCTGTGTGAATAACAAATACCCAGTCTGTGTGAATAGATCAACAAATAGCCAGTCTGTGTGAATAACAAATACCCAGTCTGTGTGAATAGATCAACAAATACCCAGCCTGTGTGAATAACAAATACCCAGTCTGTGTGAATAGATCAACAAATACCCAGCCTGTGTGAATAACAAATACCCAGTCTGTGTGAATAGATCAACAAATACCCAGCCTGTGTGAATAACAAATACCCAGTCTGTGTGAATAGATCAACAAATACCCAGCCTGTGTGAATAACAAATACCCAGTCTGTGTGAATAGATCAACAAATACCCAGCCTGTGTGAATAACAAATACCCAGTCTGTGTGAATAGATCAACAAATAGCCAGTCTGTGTGAATAGATCAACAAATACCCAGTCTGTGTGAATAGATCAACAAATAGCCAGTCTGTGTGAATAACAAATACCCAGTCTGTGTGAATAGATCAACAAATAGCCAGTCTGTGTGAATAGATCAACAAATACCCAGTCTGTGTGAATAGATCAACAAATAGCCAGTCTGTGTGAATAACAAATACCCAGTCTGTGTGAATAGATCAACAAATACCCAATCTGTGTGAATAACAAATACCCAGTCTGTGTGAATAGATCAACAAATACCCAGTCTGTGTGAATAACAAATACCCAGTCCGTGTGAATAACAAATACCCAGTCTGTGTGAATAACAAATACCCAGCCTGTGTGAATAGATCAGCAAATACCCAGTCTGTGTGAATAGATCAACAAATACCCAGTCTGTGTGAATAACAAATACCCAGTCTGTGTGAATAACAAATACCCAGTCTGTGTGAATAGATCAACAAATAGCCAGTCTGTGTGAATAACAAATACCCAGCCTGTGTGAATAACAAATACCCAGTCTGTGTGAATAGATCAACAAATACCCAGCCTGTGTGAATAACAAATACCCAGTCTGTGTGAATAGATCAACAAATACCCAGTCTGTGTGAATAACAAATACCCAGTCTGTGTGAATAGATCAGCAAATACCCAGTCTGTGTGAATAACAAATACCCAGCCTGTGTGATTAGATCAACAAATAGCCAGTCTGTGTGAATAGCAAATACCCAGTCTGTGTGAATAGATCAACAAATACCCAGTCTGTGTGAATAACAAATACCCAGCCTGTGTGAATAACAAATACCCAGTCTGTGTGAATAGATCAGCAAATACCCAGTCTGTGTGAATAACAAATACCCAGTCTGTGTGAATAGATCAACAAATACCCAGTCTGTGTGAATAGATCACCAAATACCCAGTCTGTGTGAATAGATCAACAAATACCCAGTCTGTGTGAATAGATCAACAAATACCCAGTCTGTGTGAATAACAAATACCCAGCCTGTGTGATTAGATCAACAAATAGCCAGTCTGTGTGAATAGCAAATACCCAGTCTGTGTGAATAGATCAACAAATACCCAGTCTGTGTGAATAACAAATACCCAGCCTGTGTGAATAACAAATACCCAGTCTGTGTGAATAGATCAACAAATACCCAGTCTGTGTGAATAGATCAACAAATACCCAGCCTGTGTGAATAACAAATACCCAGTCTGTGTGAATAGATCAACAAATACCCAGTCTGTGTGAACAACAAATACCCAGTCTGTGTGAATAGATCAACAAATACCCAGTCTGTGTGAATAACAAATACCCAGCCTGTGTGAATAACAAATACCCAGTCTGTGTGAATAACAAATACCCAGTCTGTGTGAATAACAAATACCCAGTCTGTGTGAATAACAAATACCCAGTCTGTGTGAATAACAAATACCCAGTCTGTGTGAATAACAAATACCCAGTCTGTGTGAATAACAAATACCCAGCCTGTGTGAATAACAAATACCCAGTCTGTGTGAATAACAAATACCCAGTCTGTGTGAATAGATCAGCAAATACCCAGCCTGTGTGAATAACAAATACCCAGCCTGTGTGAATAACAAATACCCAGTCTGTGTGAATAACAAATACCCAGTCTGTGTGAATAACAAATACCCAGTCTGTGTGAATAGATCAACAAATACGCAGTCTGTGTGAATAGATCAACAAATACCCAGTCTGTGTGAATAGATCAACAAATACCCAGTCTGTGTGAATAGATCAGCAAATACCCAGCCTGTGTGAATAACAAATACCCAGCCTGTGTGAATAACAAATACCCAGTCTGTGTGAATAACAAATACCCAGTCTGTGTGAATAGATCAACAAATACCCAGTCTGTGTGAATAGATCAACAAATACGCAGTCTGTGTGAATAGATCAACAAATACCCAGTCTGTGTGAATAGATCAACAAATACGCAGTCTGTGTGAATAACAAATACCCAGCCTGTGTGAATAGATCAGCAAATACCCAGCCTGTGTGAATAACAAATACCCAGTCTGTGTGAATAGATCAGCAAATACCCAGTCTGTGTGAATAACAAATACCCAGTCTGTGTGAATAACAAATACCCAGTCTGTGTGAATAGATCAACAAATACCCAGTCTGTGTGAATAGATCAACAAATACGCAGTCTGTGTGAATAGATCAACAAATACCCAGTCTGTGTGAATAGATCAACAAATACGCAGTCTGTGTGAATAACAAATACCCAGCCTGTGTGAATAGATCAGCAAATACCCAGTCTGTGTGAATAACAAATACCCAGTCTGTGTGAATAACAAATACCCAGTCTGTGTGAATAACAAATACCCAGTCTGTGTGAATAACAAATACCCAGCCTGTGTGAATAACAAATACCCAGTCTGTGTGAATAGATCAACAAATACCCAGTCTGTGTGAATAGATCAACAAATACCCAGTCTGTGTGAATAGATCAACAAATACGCAGTCTGTGTGAATAACAAATACCCAGTGTGTGTGAATAGATCAACAAATACGCAGTCTGTGTGAATAACAAATACCCAGCCTGTGTGAATAGATCAACAAATACCCAGTCTGTGTGAATAGATCAACAAATACGCAGTCTGTGTGAATAACAAATACCCAGCCTGTGTGAATAGATCAACAAATACCCAGTCTGTGTGAATAGATCAACAAATACGCAGTCTGTGTGAATAACAAATACCCAGTCTGTGTGAATAACAAATACCCAGTCTGTGTGAATAACAAATACCCAGCCTGTGTGAATAGATCAACAAATACCCAGTCTGTGTGAATAGATCAACAAATACGCAGTCTGTGTGAATAACAAATACCCAGCCTGTGTGAATAGATCAACAAATACCCAGTCTGTGTGAATAGATCAACAAATACGCAGTCTGTGTGAATAACAAATACCCAGTGTGTGTGAATAGATCAACAAATACCCAGTCTGTGTGAATAACAAATACCCAGTCTGTGTGAATAGATCAACAAATACCCAGTCTGTGTGAATAGATCAACAAATACGCAGTCTGTGTGAATAACAAATACCCAGTGTGTGTGAATAGATCAACAAATACCCAGTCTGTGTGAATAGATCAACAAATACCCAGTCTGTGTGAATAGATCAACAAATACGCAGTCTGTGTGAATAACAAATACCCAGCCTGTGTGAATAGATCAGCAAATACCCAGTCTGTGTGAATAACAAATACCCAGTCTGTGTGAATAACGAATACCCAGTCTGTGTGAATAACAAATACCCAGTCTGTGTGAATAGATCAACAAATACCCAGTCTGTGTGAATAACAAATACCCAGCCTGTGTGAATAACAAATACCCAGTCTGTGTGAATAGATCAACAAATACCCAGTCTGTGTGAATAGATCAACAAATACCCAGCCTGTGTGAATAACAAATACCCAGTGTGTGTGAATAGATCAACAAATACCCAGTCTGTGTGAATAGATCAACAAATACCCAGTCTGTGTGAATAGATCAACAAATACGCAGTCTGTGTGAATAACAAATACCCAGTGTGTGTGAATAGATCAACAAATACCCAGTCTGTGTGAATAGATCAACAAATACCCAGTCTGTGTGAATAGATCAACAAATACGCAGTCTGTGTGAATAACAAATACCCAGCCTGTGTGAATAGATCAGCAAATACCCAGTCTGTGTGAATAACAAATACCCAGTCTGTGTGAATAACGAATACCCAGTCTGTGTGAATAACAAATACCCAGTCTGTGTGAATAGATCAACAAATACCCAGTCTGTGTGAATAACAAATACCCAGCCTGTGTGAATAACAAATACCCAGTCTGTGTGAATAACAAATACCCAGTCTGTGTGAATAGATCAGCAAATACCCAGCCTGTGTGAATAACAAATACCCAGTTTGTGTGAATAACAAATACCCAGCCTGTGTGAATAGATCAGCAAATACCCAGTCTGTGTGAATAACAAATACCCAGTCTGTGTGAATAACAAATACCCAGCCTGTGTGAATAGATCAGCAAATACCCAGTCTGTGTGAATAACAAATACCCAGCCTGTGTGAATAGATCAGCAAATACCCAGTCTGTGTGAATAACAAATACCCAGCCTGTGTGAATAACAAATACCCAGCCTGTGTGAATAGATCAACAAATACCCAGTCTGTGTGAATAGATCAACAAATACCCAGTCTGTGTGAATAGATCAACAAATACGCAGTCTGTGTGAATAACAAATACCCAGTGTGTGTGAATAGATCAACAAATACCCAGTCTGTGTGAATAACAAATACCCAGTCTGTGTGAATAGATCAACAAATACCCAGTCTGTGTGAATAGATCAACAAATACGCAGTCTGTGTGAATAACAAATACCCAGTGTGTGTGAATAGATCAACAAATACCCAGTCTGTGTGAATAGATCAACAAATACCCAGTCTGTGTGAATAGATCAACAAATACGCAGTCTGTGTGAATAACAAATACCCAGCCTGTGTGAATAGATCAGCAAATACCCAGTCTGTGTGAATAACAAATACCCAGTCTGTGTGAATAGATCAACAAATACCCAGTCTGTGTGAATAGATCAACAAATACCCAGTCTGTGTGAATAACGAATACCCAGTCTGTGTGAATAACAAATACCCAGTCTGTGTGAATAGATCAACAAATACCCAGTCTGTGTGAATAACAAATACCCAGCCTGTGTGAATAACAAATACCCAGTCTGTGTGAATAGATCAACAAATACCCAGTCTGTGTGAATAGATCAACAAATACCCAGTCTGTGTGAATAACAAATACCCAGCCTGTGTGAATAACAAATACCCAGTCTGTGTGAATAACAAATACCCAGTCTGTGTGAATAGATCAGCAAATACCCAGCCTGTGTGAATAACAAATACCCAGTTTGTGTGAATAACAAATACCCAGCCTGTGTGAATAGATCAGCAAATACCCAGTCTGTGTGAATAACAAATACCCAGTCTGTGTGAATAACAAATACCCAGCCTGTGTGAATAGATCAGCAAATACCCAGTCTGTGTGAATAACAAATACCCAGCCTGTGTGAATAGATCAGCAAATACCCAGTCTGTGTGAATAACAAATACCCAGCCTGTGTGAATAACAAATACCCAGCCTGTGTGAATAGATCAACAAATACCCAGTCTGTGTGAATAACAAATACCCAGCCTGTGTGAACAGCAAATACCCAGTCTGTGTGAATAACAAATACCCAGTCTGTGTGAATAGATCAACAAATACCCAGTCTGTGTGAATAACAAATACCCAGCCTGTGTGAATAGATCAACAAATACCCAGTCTGTGTGAATAACAAATACCCAGCCTGTGTGAACAGCAAATACCCAGTCTGTGTGAATAACAAATACCCAGTCTGTGTGAATAGATCAACAAATACCCAGTCTGTGTGAATAGATCAGCAAATAGCCAGTCTGTGTGAATAACAAATACCCAGCCTGTGTGAATAACACATACCCAGTCTGTGTGAATAGATCAACAAATACCCAGTCTGTGTGAATAGATCAGCAAATACCCAGTCTGTGTGAATAACAAATACCCAGTCTGTGTGAATAACAAATACCCAGCCTGTGTGAATAACAAATACCCAGCCTGTGTGAATAGATCAGCAAATACCCAGTCTGTGTGAATAACACATACCCAGTCTGTGTGAATAACAAATACCCAGTCTGTGTGAATAACAAATACCCAGTCTGTGTGAATAACAAATACCCAGTCTGTGTGAATAACAAATACCCAGTCTGTGTGAACAACAAATACCCAGTCTGTGTGAATAGATCAACAAATACCCAGTCTGTGTGAATAACAAATACCCAGTCTGTGTGAATAGATCAACAAATACCCAGTCTGTGTGAATAACAAATACCCAGTCTGTGTGAATAACAAATACCCAGCCTGTGTGAATAACACATACCCAGTCTGTGTGAATAGATCAACAAATACCCAGTCTGTGTGAATAACAAATACCCAGTCTGTGTGAATAACAAATACCCAGCCTGTGTGAATAACACATACCCAGTCTGTGTGAATAGATCAACAAATACCCAGTCTGTGTGAATAGATCAACAAATACCCAGTCTGTGTGAATAACAAATACCCAGTCTGTGTGAATAGATCAACAAATACCCAGTCTGTGTGAATAACAAATACCCAGTCTGTGTGAATAACAAATACCCAGTCTGTGTGAATAGATCAACAAATACCCAGTCTGTGTGAATAACAAATACCCAGTCTGTGTGAATAGATCAGCAAATACCCAGTCTGTGTGAATAGATCAGCAAATACCCAGTCTGTGTGAATAACAAATACCCAGTCTGTGTGAATAACAAATACCCAGCCTGTGTGAATAACAAATACCCAGTCTGTGTGAATAACAAATACCCAGTCTGTGTGAATAGATCAACAAATACCCAGTCTGTGTGAATAGATCAGCAAATACCCAGCCTGTGTGAATAGATCAGCAAATACCCAGTCTGTGTGAATAACAAATACCCAGTCTGTGTGAATAACAAATACCCAGTCTGTGTGAACAACAAATACCCAGTCTGTGTGAATAACAAATGCCCAGTCTGTGTGAATAGATCACCAAATACCCAGTCTGTGTGAATAGATCAACAAATACCCAGTCTGTGTGAACAACAAATACCCAGTCTGTGTGAACAACAAATACCCAGTCTGTGTGAATAGATCAACAAATACCCAGTCTGTGTGAATAACAAATACCCAGTCTGTGTGAATAGATCAACAAATACCCAGTCTCTGTGAATAACAAATACCCAGTCTGTGTGAATAGATCAACAAATACCCAGTCTGTGTGAATAACAAATACCCAGTCTGTGTGAATAGATCAACAAATACCCAGTCTGTGTGAATAACAAATACCCAGTCTGTGTGAATAGATCACCAAATACCCAGTCTGTGTGAAGAACAAATACCCAGTCTGTGTGAATAGATCAGCAAATACCCAGTCTGTGTGAATAGATCAGCAAATACCCAGTCTGTGTGAATAACAAATACCCAGCCTGTGTGAATAGATCAGCAAATACCCAGTCTGTGTGAATAGATCAACAAATACCCAGTCTCTGTGAATAACAAATACCCAGTCTGTGTGAATAGATCAACAAATACCCAGTCTGTGTGAATAACAAATACCCAGTCTGTGTGAACAACAAATACCCAGTCTGTGTGAATAACAAATACCCAGTCTGTTTGAATGGATCAGCAAATAGCCAGTCTGTGTGAATAGATCAGCAAATACCCAGCCTGTGTGAATAACAAATACCCAGCCTGTGTGAATAGATCAACAAATAGACAGTCTGTGTGAATAACAAATACCCAGCCTGTGTGAATACATCAACAAATACCCAGGCTGTGTGTATAGATCAACAAATACCCAGTCTGTGTGAATAACAAATACCCAGCCTGTGTGAATAACAAATACCCAGTCTGTTTGAATGGATCAGCAAATACCCAGTCTGTGTGAATAACAAATACCCAGCCTGTGTGAATAGATCAGCAAATACCCAGTCTGTGTGAATAGATCAACAAATACCCAGCCTGTGTGAATAGATCAACAAATACCCAGCCTGTGTGAATAACAAATACCCAGTCTGTGTGAATAACAAATACCCAGCCTGTGTGAATAGATCAACAAATACCCAGTCTGTGTGAATAGATCAACAAATACCCAGTCTGTGTGAATAGATCAACAAATACGCAGTCTGTGTGAATAACAAATACCCAGTGTGTGTGAATAGATCAACAAATACCCAGTCTGTGTGAATAGATCAACAAATACGCAGTCTGTGTGAATAACAAATACCCAGCCTGTGTGAATAGATCAACAAATACCCAGTCTGTGTGAATAGATCAACAAATACGCAGTCTGTGTGAATAACAAATACCCAGCCTGTGTGAATAGATCAACAAATACCCAGTCTGTGTGAATAGATCAACAAATACGCAGTCTGTGTGAATAACAAATACCCAGTGTGTGTGAATAGATCAACAAATACCCAGTCTGTGTGAATAACAAATACCCAGTCTGTGTGAATAGATCAACAAATACCCAGTCTGTGTGAATAACAAATACCCAGTGTGTGTGAATAGATCAACAAATACCCAGTCTGTGTGAATAGATCAACAAATACCCAGTCTGTGTGAATAGATCAACAAATACGCAGTCTGTGTGAATAACAAATACCCAGCCTGTGTGAATAGATCAGCAAATACCCAGTCTGTGTGAATAACAAATACCCAGTCTGTGTGAATAACGAATACCCAGTCTGTGTGAATAACAAATACCCAGTCTGTGTGAATAGATCAACAAATACCCAGTCTGTGTGAATAACAAATACCCAGCCTGTGTGAATAACAAATACCCAGTCTGTGTGAATAGATCAACAAATACCCAGTCTGTGTGAATAGATCAACAAATACCCAGTCTGTGTGAATAACAAATACCCAGCCTGTGTGAATAACAAATACCCAGTCTGTGTGAATAACAAATACCCAGTCTGTGTGAATAGATCAGCAAATACCCAGCCTGTGTGAATAACAAATACCCAGTTTGTGTGAATAACAAATACCCAGCCTGTGTGAATAGATCAGCAAATACCCAGTCTGTGTGAATAACAAATACCCAGTCTGTGTGAATAACAAATACCCAGCCTGTGTGAATAGATCAGCAAATACCCAGTCTGTGTGAATAACAAATACCCAGCCTGTGTGAATAGATCAGCAAATACCCAGTCTGTGTGAATAACAAATACCCAGCCTGTGTGAATAACAAATACCCAGTCTGTGTGAATAACAAATACCCAGCCTGTGTGAATAGATCAGCAAATACCCAGTCTGTGTGAATAACAAATACCCAGTCTGTGTGAATAACAAATACCCAGTCTGTGTGAATAACAAATACCCAGTCTGTGTGAATAACAAATACCCAGCCTGTGTGAATAACAAATACCCAGCCTGTGTGAATAGATCAACAAATACCCAGTCTGTGTGAATAACAAATACCCAGCCTGTGTGAACAGCAAATACCCAGTCTGTGTGAATAACAAATACCCAGTCTGTGTGAATAGATCAACAAATACCCAGTCTGTGTGAATAACAAATACCCAGCCTGTGTGAATAGATCAACAAATACCCAGTCTGTGTGAATAACAAATACCCAGTCTGTGTGAATAACAAATACCCAGCCTGTGTGAACAGCAAATACCCAGTCTGTGTGAATAACAAATACCCAGTCTGTGTGAATAGATCAACAAATACCCAGTCTGTGTGAATAACAAATACCCAGCCTGTGTGAATAGATCAACAAATACCCAGTCTGTGTGAATAACAAATACCCAGCCTGTGTGAACAGCAAATACCCAGTCTGTGTGAATAACAAATACCCAGTCTGTGTGAATAGATCAACAAATACCCAGCCTGTGTGAACAGCAAATACCCAGTCTGTGTGAATAACAAATACCCAGTCTGTGTGAATAGATCAACAAATACCCAGTCTGTGTGAATAACAAATACCCAGCCTGTGTGAATAGATCAACAAATACCCAGTCTGTGTGAATAACAAATACCCAGTCTGTGTGAATAGATCAACAAATACCCAGTCTGTGTGAATAGATCAGCAAATAGCCAGTCTGTGTGAATAACAAATACCCAGCCTGTGTGAATAACACATACCCAGTCTGTGTGAATAGATCAACAAATACCCAGTCTGTGTGAATAGATCAGCAAATACCCAGTCTGTGTGAATAACAAATACCCAGTCTGTGTGAATAACAAATACCCAGCCTGTGTGAATAACAAATACCCAGCCTGTGTGAATAGATCAGCAAATACCCAGTCTGTGTGAATAACAAATACCCAGTCTGTGTGAATAACAAATACCCAGTCTGTGTGAATAGATCAACAAATACCCAGTCTGTGTGAATAGATCAGCAAATACCCAGTCTGTGTGAATAACAAATACCCAGTCTGTGTGAATAACAAATACCCAGCCTGTGTGAATAACAAATACCCAGCCTGTGTGAACAGCAAATACCCAGTCTGTGTGAATAACAAATACCCAGTCTGTGTGAATAACAAATACCCAGTCTGTGTGAATAGATCAACAAATACCCAGTCTGTGTGAATAGATCAGCAAATAGCCAGTCTGTGTGAATAACAAATACCCAGCCTGTGTGAATAACACATACCCAGTCTGTGTGAATAGATCAACAAATACCCAGTCTGTGTGAATAGATCAGCAAATACCCAGTCTGTGTGAATAACAAATACCCAGTCTGTGTGAATAACAAATACCCAGCCTGTGTGAATAACAAATACCCAGCCTGTGTGAATAGATCAGCAAATACCCAGTCTGTGTGAATAACAAATACCCAGTCTGTGTGAATAACAAATACCCAGTCTGTGTGAATAACAAATACCCAGTCTGTGTGAACAACAAATACCCAGTCTGTGTGAATAGATCAACAAATACCCAGTCTGTGTGAATAACAAATACCCAGTCTGTGTGAATAGATCAACAAATACCCAGTCTGTGTGAATAACAAATACCCAGTCTGTGTGAATAACAAATACCCAGCCTGTGTGAATAACACATACCCAGTCTGTGTGAATAGATCAACAAATACCCAGCCTGTGTGAATAACAAATACCCAGTCTGTGTGAATAACAAATACCCAGTCTGTGTGAATAGATCAACAAATACCCAGTCTGTGTGAATAACAAATACCCAGTCTGTGTGAATAACAAATACCCAGCCTGTGTGAATAACACATACCCAGTCTGTGTGAATAGATCAACAAATACCCAGTCTGTGTGAATAACAAATACCCAGCCTGTGTGAATAACAAATACCCAGTCTGTGTGAATAACAAATACCCAGCCTGTGTGAATACATCAGCAAATACCCAGTCTGTGTGAATAACAAATACCCAGTCTGTGTGAATAGATCAACAAATACCCAGTCTGTGTGAATACATCAACAAATACCCAGTCTGTGTGAATAACAAATACCCAGTCTGTGTGAATAGATCAACAAATACCCAGTCTGTGTGAATAACAAATACCCAGTCTGTGTGAATAGATCAACAAATACCCAGTCTGTGTGAATAGATCAGCAAATACCCAGTCTGTGTGAATAACAAATACCCAGCCTGTGTGAATAACAAATACCCAGTCTGTGTGAATAACAAATACCCAGCCTGTGTGAATAGATCAGCAAATACCCAGTCTGTGTGAATAACAAATACCCAGTCTGTGTGAATAACAAATACCCAGTCTGTGTGAATAACAAATACCCAGTCTGTGTGAATAACAAATACCCAGTCTGTGTGAATAGATCAACAAATACCCAGTCTGTGTGAATAGATCAGCAAATACCCAGTCTGTGTGAATAACAAATACCCAGCCTGTGTGAATAACAAATACCCAGTCTGTGTGAATAACAAATACCCAGCCTGTGTGAATAGATCAGCAAATACCCAGTCTGTGTGAATAACAAATACCCAGTCTGTGTGAATAACAAATACCCAGTCTGTGTGAATAACAAATACCCAGTCTGTGTGAACAACAAATACCCAGTCTGTGTGAATAACAAATGCCCAGTCTGTGTGAATAGATCACCAAATACCCAGTCTGTGTGAATAGATCAACAAATACCCAGTCTGTGTGAACAACAAATACCCAGTCTGTGTGAACAACAAATACCCAGTCTGTGTGAAGAACAAATACCCAGTCTGTGTGAATAACAAATACCCAGTCTGTGTGAACAACAAATACCCAGTCTGTGTGAATAACAAATGCCCAGTCTGTGTGAATAGATCACCAAATACCCAGTCTGTGTGAATAGATCAACAAATACCCAGTCTGTGTGAACAACAAATACCCAGTCTGTGTGAACAACAAATACCCAGTCTGTGTGAACAACAAATACCCAGTCTGTGTGAACAACAAATACCCAGTCTGTGTGAACAACAAATACCCAGTCTGTGTGAACAACAAATACCCAGTCTGTGTGAACAACAAATACCCAGTCTGTGTGAATAGATCAGCAAATACCCAGTCTGTGTGAATAACAAATACCCAGTCTGTGTGAACAACAAATACCCAGTCTGTGTGAACAACAAATACCCAGTCTGTGTGAAGAACAAATACCCAGTCTGTGTGAATAGATCAGCAAATACCCAGTCTGTGTGAATAGATCAGCAAATACCCAGTCTGTGTGAAGAACAAATACCCAGTCTGTGTGAATAGATCAGCAAATACCCAGTCTGTGTGAATAGATCAGCAAATACCCAGTCTCTGTGAATAACAAATACCCAGTCTGTGTGAATAGATCAACAAATACCCAGTCTGTGTGAATAACAAATACCCAGTCTGTGTGAATAGATCAACAAATACCCAGTCTGTGTGAATAACAAATACCCAGCCTGTGTGAATAGATCAGCAAATACCCAGTCTGTGTGAAGAACAAATACCCAGTCTGTGTGAATAGATCAACAAATACCCAGTCTGTGTGAATAACAAATACCCAGTCTGTGTGAATAGATCAGCAAATACCCAGTCTGTGTGAAGAACAAATACCCAGTCTGTGTGAATAGATCAGCAAATACCCAGTCTGTGTGAATAGATCAGCAAATACCCAGTCTCTGTGAATAACAAATACCCAGTCTGTGTGAATAGATCAACAAATACCCAGTCTGTGTGAATAACAAATGCCCAGTCTGTGTGAATAACAAATACCCAGTCTGTGTGAATAGATCAGCAAATACCCAGTCTGTGTGAATAGATCAGCAAATACCCAGTCTGTGTGAATAACAAATACCCAGCCTGTGTGAATAGATCAGCAAATACCCAGTCTGTGTGAATAACAAATACCCAGTCTGTGTGAATAACAAATACCCAGCCTGTGTGAATAGATCAACAAATACCCAGTCTCTGTGAATAACAAATACCCAGTCTGTGTGAATAGATCAACAAATACCCAGTCTGTGTGAATAACAAATACCCAGTCTGTGTGAACAACAAATACCCAGTCTGTGTGAATAACAAATACCCAGTCTGTTTGAATGGATCAGCAAATAGCCAGTCTGTGTGAATAGATCAGCAAATACCCAGCCTGTGTGAATAACAAATACCCAGCCTGTGTGAATAGATCAACAAATAGACAGTCTGTGTGAATAACAAATACCCAGCCTGTGTGAATACATCAACAAATACCCAGTCTGTGTGTATAGATCAACAAATACCCAGTCTGTGTGAATAACAAATACCCAGCCTGTGTGAATAACAAATACCCAGTCTGTTTGAATGGATCAGCAAATACCCAGTCTGTGTGAATAACAAATACCCAGCCTGTGTGAATAGATCAGCAAATACCCAGTCTGTGTGAATAGATCAACAAATACCCAGCCTGTGTGAATAGATCAACAAATACCCAGCCTGTGTGAATAACAAATACCCAGTCTGTGTGAATAACAAATACCCAGCCTGTGTGAATAGATCAACAAATACCCAGTCTGTGTGAATAACAAATACCCAGTCTGTGTGAATAACAAATACCCAGCCTGTGTGAATAGATCAGCAAATACCCAGCCTGTGTGAATAACAAATACCCAGCCTGTGTGAATAAATCAACAAATAGACAGTCTGTGTGAATAACAAATACCCAGCCTGTGTGAATACATCAACAAATACCCAGTCTGTGTGAATAACAAATACCCAGCCTGTGTGAATAACAAATACCCAGTCTGTTTGAATGGATCAGCAAATACCCAGTCTGTGTGAATAACAAATACCCAGCCTGTGTGAATAGATCAGCAAATACCCAGTCTGTGTGAATAACAAATACCCAGCCTGTGTGAATAGATCAGCAAATACCCAGTCTGTGTGAATAGATCAACAAATACCCAGCCTGTGTGAATAGATCAACAAATACCCAACTGTGTGAATAGATCAGCAAATACCCAGCCTGTGTGAATAGATCAGCAAATACCCAGCCTGTGTGAATAGATCAGCAAATACCCAGTCTGTGTGAATAGATCAACAAATACCCAGTCTCTGTGAATAACAAATACCCAGTCTGTGTGAATAGATCAACAAATACCCAGTCTGTGTGAATAGATCAACAAATACCCAGTCTGTGTGAATAACAAATACCCAGTCTGTGTGAATAGATCAACAAATACCCAGCCTGTGTGAATAACAAATACCCAGTCTGTGTGAATAGATCAACAAATACCCAGTCTGTGTGAATAGATCAACAAATACCCAGTCTGTGTGAATAACAAATACCCAGTCTGTGTGAATAGATCAACAAATACCCAGTCTGTGTGAATAACAAATACCCAGTCTGTGTGAATAGATCAACAAATACCCAGTCTGTGTGAATAACAAATACCCAGTCTGTGTGAATAGATCAACAAATACCCAGTCTGTGTGAATAACAAATACCCAGCCTGTGTGAATAGATCAGCAAATACGCAGTCTGTGTGAATAACAAATACCCAGTCTGTGTGAATAACAAATACCCAGTCTGTGTGAATACATCAACAAATACCCAGTCTGTGTGAATAGATCAACAAATACCCAGCCTGTGTGAATAACAAATACCCAGTCTGTGTGAATAGATCAACAAATACCCAGTCTGTGTGAATAACAAATACCCAGTCTGTGTGAATAGATCAACAAATACCCAGTCTGTGTGAATAACAAATACCCAGTCTGTGTGAATAGATCAACAAATACCCAGCCTGTGTGAATACATCAACAAATACCCAGTCTGTGTGAATAACAAATACCCAGTCTGTGTGAATAGATCAACAAATACCCAGTCTGTGTGAATAACAAATACCCAGTCTGTGTGAATACATCAACAAATACCCAGTTTGTGTGAATAACAAATACCCAGCCTGTGTGAATACATCAACAAATACCCAGTCTGTGTGAATAGATCAACAAATACCCAGTCTGTGTGAATAACAAATACCCAGCCTGTGTGAATACATCAACAAATACCCAGTCTGTGTGAATAACAAATACCCAGTCTGTGTGAATAGATCAACAAATACCCAGTCTGTGTGAATAACAAATACCCAGTCTGTGTGAATAACAAATACCCAGTCTGTGTGAATAGATCAACAAATACCCAGTCTGTGTGAATAACAAATACCCAGCCTGTGTGAATAGATCAGCAAATACGCAGTCTGTGTGAATAACAAATACCCAGTCTGTGTGAATAACAAATACCCAGTCTGTGTGAATACATCAACAAATACCCAGTCTGTGTGAATAGATCAACAAATACCCAGCCTGTGTGAATAACAAATACCCAGTCTGTGTGAATAGATCAACAAATACCCAGTCTGTGTGAATAACAAATACCCAGTCTGTGTGAATAGATCAACAAATACCCAGTCTGTGTGAATAACAAATACCCAGTCTGTGTGAATAGATCAACAAATACCCAGCCTGTGTGAATACATCAACAAATACCCAGTCTGTGTGAATAACAAATACCCAGTCTGTGTGAATAGATCAACAAATACCCAGTCTGTGTGAATAACAAATACCCAGTCTGTGTGAATACATCAACAAATACCCAGTTTGTGTGAATAACAAATACCCAGCCTGTGTGAATACATCAACAAATACCCAGTCTGTGTGAATAACAAATACCCAGTCTGTGTGAATAACAAATACCCAGTCTGTGTGAATAGATCAACAAATACCCAGCCTGTGTGAATAGATCAACAAATACCCAGTCTGTGTGAATAACAAATACCCAGTCTGTGTGAATAACAAATACCCAGTCTGTGTGAATAGATCAACAAATACCCAGTCTGTGTGAATAGATCAACAAATACCCAGTCTGTGTGAATAACAAATACCCAGTCTGTGTGAATAACAAATACCCAGTCTGTGTGAATAACAAATACCCAGTCTGTGTGAATAACAAATACCCAGTCTGTGTGAATAGATCAACAAATACCCAGTCTGTGTGAATAACAAATACCCAGCCTGTGTGAATACATCAACAAATACCCAGTCTGTGTGAATAGATCAACAAATACCCAGTCTGTGTGAATAACAAATACCCAGTCTGTGTGAATAACAAATACCCAGTCTGTGTGAATAGATCAACAAATACCCAGTCTGTGTGAATAACAAATACCCAGCCTGTGTGAATACATCAACAAATACCCAGTCTGTGTGAATAACAAATACCCAGTCTGTGTGAATAACAAATACCCAGTCTGTGTGAATAGATCAACAAATACCCAGTCTGTGTGAATAACAAATACCCAGCCTGTGTGAATAACAAATACCCAGTCTGTGTGAATAGATCAACAAATAGCCAGTCTGTGTGAATAGATCAAAAAAAACCCAGTCTGTGTGAATAGATCAACAAATACCCAGTCTGTGTGAATAACAAATACCCAGTCTGTGTGAATAACAAATACCCAGTCTGTGTGAATAGATCAACAAATACCCAGTCTGTGTGAATAACAAATACCCAGTCTGTGTGAATAGATCAACAAATAGCCAGTCTGTGTGAATAGATCAACAAATAGCCAGTCTGTGTGAATAACAAATACCCAGCCTGTGTGAATAACAAATACCCAGCCTGTGTGAATAGATCAACAAATACCCAGTCTGTGTGAATAACAAATACCCAGCCTGTGTGAATAGATCAACAAATACCCAGTCTGTGTGAATAACAAATACCCAGCCTGTGTGAATAGATCAACAAATACCCAGTCTGTGTGAATAACAAATACCCAGTCTGTGTGAATAACAAATACCCAGTCTGTGTGAATAACAAATACCCAGTCTGTGTGAATAGATCAACAAATACCCAGTCTGTGTGAATAACAAATACCCAGCCTGTGTGAATAACAAATACCCAGCCTGTGTGAATAGATCAACAAAAACCCAGTCTGTGTGAATAACAAATACCCAGTCTGTGTGAATAGATCAACAAATACCCAGTCTGTGTGAATAGATCAACAAATACCCAGTCTGTGTGAATAACAAATACCCAGTCTGTGTGAATAACAAATACCCAGTCTGTGTGAATAACAAATACCCAGTCTGTGTGAATAACAAATACCCAGTCTGTGTGAATAGATCAACAAATACCCAGTCTGTGTGAATAACAAATACCCAGCCTGTGTGAATACATCAACAAATACCCAGTCTGTGTGAATAGATCAACAAATACCCAGTGTGTGTGAATAACAAATACCCAGTCTGTGTGAATAACAAATACCCAGTCTGTGTGAATAACAAATACCCAGCCTGTGTGAATACATCAACAAATACCCAGTCTGTGTGAATAGATCAACAAATACCCAGTCTGTGTGAATAGATCAACAAATAGCCAGTCTGTGTGAATAACAAATACCCAGCCTGTGTGAATAACAAATACCCAGTCTGTGTGAATAGATCAACAAATACCCAGTCTGTGTGAATAGATCAACAAATACCCAGTCTGTGTGAATAACATATACCCAGCCTGTGTGAATAGATCAGCAAATACCCAGTCTGTGTGAATAGATCAACAAATACCCAGTCTGTGTGAATAACAAATACCCAGTCTGTGTGAATAGATCAGCAAATACCCAGTCTGTGTGAATAACAAATACCCAGTCTGTGTGAATAGATCAACAAATACCCAGTCTGTGTGAATAACAAATACCCAGTCTGTGTGAATAGATCAGCAAATACCCAGTCTGTGTGAATAACAAATACCCAGTCTGTGTGAATAGATCAGCAAATACCCAGTCTGTGTGAATAACAAATACCCAGTCTGTGTGAATAGATCAGCAAATACCCAGTCTGTGTGAATAGATCAACAAATACCCAGCCTGTGTGAATAACAAATACCCAGTCTGTGTGAATAGATCAGCAAATACCCAGTCTGTGTGAATAGATCAACAAATACCCAGCCTGTGTGAATAACAAATACCCAGTCTGTGTGAATAGATCAACAAATACCCAGCCTGTGTGAATAACAAATACCCAGTCTGTGTGAATAGATCAACAAATACCCAGTCTGTGTGAATAGATCAACAAATACCCAGTCTGTGTGAATAGATCAGCAAATACCCAGTCTGTGTGAATAACAAATACCCAGTCTGTGTGAATAGATCAGCAAATACCCAGTCTGTGTGAATAACAAATACCCAGTCTGTGTGAATAGATCAGCAAATACCCAGTCTGTGTGAATAGATCAACAAATACCCAGCCTGTGTGAATAACAAATACCCAGTCTGTGTGAATAGATCAGCAAATACCCAGTCTGTGTGAATAGATCAACAAATACCCAGCCTGTGTGAATAACAAATACCCAGTCTGTGTGAATAGATCAACAAATACCCAGTCTGTGTGAATAGATCAACAAATACCCAGTCTGTGTGAATAGATCAACAAATACCCAGTCTGTGTGAATAGATCAACAAATACCCAGTCTGTGTGAATAGCAAATACCCAGTCTGTGTGAATAGATCAACAAATACCCAGTCTGTGTGAATAACACATACCCAGTCTGTGTGAATAGATCAACAAATACCCAGTCTGTGTGAATAACAAATACCCAGTCTGTGTGAATAGATCAACAAATACCCAGTCTGTGTGAATAGATCAACAAATACCCAGTCTGTGTGAATAGCAAATACCCAGTCTGTGTGAATAACAAATACCCAGTCTGTGTGAATAGATCAACAAATACCCAGCCTGTGTGAATAACAAATACCCAGTCTGTGTGATTAGATCAGCAAATACCCAGCCTGTGTGAATAGATCAACAAATACCCAGCCTGTGTGAATAGATCAACAAATACCCAGCCTGTGTGAATAACAAATACCCAGTCTGTGTGATTAGATCAGCAAATACCCAGCCTGTGTGAATAGATCAACAAATACCCAGTCTGTGTGAATAGCAAATACCCAGTCTGTGTGAATAACAAATACCCAGTCTGTGTGAATAGATCAACAAATACCCAGTCTGTGTGAATAACAAATACCCAGTCTGTGTGAATAGATCAACAAATACCCAGTCTGTGTGAATAACAAATACCCAGTCTGTGTGAATAGATCAACAAATACCCAGCCTGTGTGAATAGCAAATACCCAGTCTGTGTGAATAGATCAACAAATACCCAGTCTGTGTGAATAACAAATACCCAGTCTGTGTGAATAGATCAACAAATACCCAGTCTGTGTGAATAGCAAATACCCAGTCTGTGTGAATAACAAATACCCAGTCTGTGTGAATAACAAATACCCAGTCTGTGTGAATAACAAATACCCAGTCTGTGTGAATAACAAATACCCAGTCTGTGTGAATAGATCAACAAATACCCAGTCTGTGTGAATAACAAATACCCAGTCTGTGTGAATAACAAATACCCAGTCTGTGTGAATAGATCAACAAATACCCAGTCTGTGTGAATAACAAATACCCAGCCTGTGTGAATAGATCAACAAATAGCCAGTCTGTGTGAATAACAAATACCCAGTCTGTGTGAATAACAAATACCCAGTCTGTGTGAATAACAAATACCCAGTCTGTGTGAATAACAAATACCCAGTCTGTGTGAATAGATCAACAAATACCCAGTCTGTGTGAATAACAAATACCCAGTCTGTGTGAATAACAAATACCCAGTCTGTGTGAATAACAAATACCCAGCCTGTGTGAATAACAAATACCCAGTCTGTGTGAATAACAAATACCCAGTCTGTGTGAATAACAAATACCCAGTCTGTGTGAATAGATCAACAAATACCCAGTCTGTGTGAATAGATCAACAAATACCCAGTCTGTGTGAATAACAAATACCCAGTCTGTGTGAATAGATCAACAAATACCCAGTCTGTGTGAATAACAAATACCCAGTCTGTGTGAATAGATCAACAAATACCCAGTCTGTGTGAATAGCAAATACCCAGTCTGTGTGAATAACAAATACCCAGTCTGTGTGAATAGATCAACAAATACCCAGTCTGTGTGAATAACAAATACCCAGTCTGTGTGAATAGATCAACAAATACCCAGCCTGTGTGAATAACACATACCCAGTCTGTGTGAATAGATCAACAAATACCCAGTCTGTGTGAATAGATCAACAAATACCCAGTCTGTGTGAATAACAAATACCCAGTCTGTGTGAATAGATCAACAAATACCCAGCCTGTGTGAATAGATCAACAAATACCCAGCCTGTGTGAATAGATCAACAAATATCCAGCCTGTGTGAATAACAAATACCCAGTCTGTGTGAATAACAAATACCCAGCCTGTGTGAATAACAAATACCCAGCCTGTGTGAATAGATCAACAAATACCCAGCCTGTGTGAATAGATCAACAAATATCCAGCCTGTGTGAATAACAAATATCCAGCCTGTGTGAATAACAAATACCCAGTCTGTGTGAATAGATCAACAAATAGCCAGTCTGTGTGAATAGATCAACAAATACCCAGTCTGTGTGAATAACAAATACCCAGTCTGTGTGAATAACAAATACCCAGTCTGTGTGAATAGATCAACAAATACCCAGTCTGTGTGAATAACAAATACCCAGTCTGTGTGAATAACAAATACCCAGTCTGTGTGAATAACAAATACCCAGTCTGTGTGAATAGATCAACAAATACCCAGTCTGTGTGAATAACAAATACCCAGTCTGTGTGAATAGATCAACAAATAGCCAGTCTGTGTGAATAACAAATACCCAGTCTGTGTGAATAGATCAACAAATAGCCAGTCTGTGTGAATAACAAATACCCAGTCTATGTGAATAACAAATACCCAGTCTGTGTGAATAGATCAACAAATACCCAGTCTGTGTGAATAACAAATACCCAGTCTGTGTGAATAACAAATACCCAGTCTGTGTGAATAGATCAACAAATACCCAGTCTGTGTGAATAACAAATACCCAGCCTGTGTGAATAACAAATACCCAGCCTGTGTGAATAGATCAACAAATACCCAGTCTGTGTGAATAACAAATACCCAGCCTGTGTGAATAACAAATACCCAGTCTGTGTGAATAACAAATACCCAGTCTGTGTGAATAGATCAACAAATACCCAGTCTGTGTGAATAACAAATACCCGGTCTGTGTGAATAGATCAGCAAATACCCAGTCTGTGTGAACAACAAATACCCAGCCTGTGTGAATAACAAATACCCAGTCTGTGTGAATAGATCAACAAATAGCCAGTCTGTGTGAATAACAAATACCCAGTCTGTGTGAATAGATCAACAAATACCCAGTCTGTGTGAATAGATCAACAAATACCCAGCCTGTGTGAATAACAAATACCCAGTCTGTGTGAATAGATCAACAAATACCCAGCCTGTGTGAATAGATCAGCAAATACCCAGTCTGTGTGAATAACAAATACCCAGTCTGTGTGAATAACAAATACCCAGTCTGTGTGAATAGATCAACAAATACCCAGTCTGTGTGAATAACAAATACCCAGTCTGTGTGAATAGATCAACAAATACCCAGTCTGTGTGAATAACAAATACCCAGTCTGTGTGAATAGATCAGCAAATACCCAGTCTGTGTGAATAGATCAACAAATAGCCAGTCTGTGTGAATAGATCACCAAATACCCAGTCTGTGTGAATAACAAATACCCAGTCTGTGTGAATAGATCAACAAATACCCAGTCTGTGTGAATAACAAATACCCAGTCTGTGTGAATAACAAATACCCAGCCTGTGTGAATAGATCAACAAATAGCCAGTCTGTGTGAATAACAAATACCCAGTCTGTGTGAATAGATCAACAAATACCCAGTCTGTGTGAATAACAAATACCCAGTCTGTGTGAATAGATCAACAAATAGCCAGTCTGTGTGAATAACAAATACGCAGCCTGTGTGAATAACAAATACCCAGTCTGTGTGAATAGATCAACAAATACCCAGTCTGTGTGAATAGATCAACAAATACCCAGCCTGTGTGAATAACAAATACCCAGTCTGTGTGAATAACAAATACCCAGCCTGTGTGAATAGATCAACAAATAGCCAGTCTGTGTGAATAACAAATACCCAGTCTGTGTGAATAGATCAACAAATACCCAGCCTGTGTGAATAACAAATACCCAGTCTGTGTGAATAACAAATACCCAGTCTGTGTGAATAGATCAACAAATACCCAGTCTGTGTGAATAACAAATACCCAGTCTGTGTGAATAGATCAACAAATACCCAGTCTGTGTGAATAACAAATACCCAGTCTGTGTGAATAGATCAACAAATACCCAGTCTGTGTGAATAACAAATACCCAGTCTGTGTGAATAGATCAACAAATACCCAGTCTGTGTGAATAACAAATACCCAGTCTGTGTGAATAGATCAACAAATACCCAGTCTGTGTGAATAGATCAACAAATACCCAGTCTGTGTGAATAACAAATACCCAGTCTGTGTGAATAGATCAACAAATAGCCAGTCTGTGTGAATAACAAATACCCAGTCTGTGTGAATACATCAACAAATACCCAGTCTGTGTGAATACATCAACAAATACCCAGTCTGTGTGAATACATCAACAAATACCCAGTCTATGTGAATAACAAATACCCAGCCTGTGTGAATAGATCAACAAATAACCAGTCTGTGTGAATAGATCAACAAATAGCCAGTCTGTGTGAATAGATCAACAAATACCCAGTCTGTGTGAATAACAAATACCCAGTCTATGTGAATAGATCAACAAATAGCCAGTCTGTGTGAATAGATCAACAAATACCCAGTCTGTGTGAATAACAAATACCCAGTCTGTGTGAATAGATCAGCAAATACCCAGTCTGTGTGAATAGATCAACAAATACCCAGTCTGTGTGAATAACAAATACCCAGTCTATGTGAATAACAAATACCCAGCCTGTGTGAATAGATCAACAAATAACCAGTCTGTGTGAATAGATCAACAAATAGCCAGTCTGTGTGAATAACAAATACCCAGTCTGTGTGAATAGATCAACAAATACCCAGTCTGTGTGAATAACAAATACCCAGTCTGTGTGAATAACAAATACCCAGTCTGTGTGAATAGATCAGCAAATACCCAGTCTGTGTGAATAGATCAACAAATAGCCAGTCTGTGTGAATAACAAATACCCAGTCTGTGTGAATAGATCAACAAATACCCAGTCTGTGTGAATAGATCAGCAAATACCCAGTCTGTGTGAATAACAAATACCCAGCCTGTGTGAATAACAAATACCCAGTCTGTGTGAATAGATCAGCAAATACCCAGTCTGTGTGAATAACAAATACCCAGCCTGTGTGAATAACAAATACCCAGTCTGTGTGAATAGATCAGCAAATACCCAGTCTGTGTGAATAGATCAGCAAATACCCAGTTTGTGTGAATAGATCAACAAATACCCAGTCTGTGTGAATAGATCAACAAATACCCAGTCTGTGTGAATAACAAATACCCAGTCTGTGTGAATAGATCAACAAATACCCAGTCTGTGTGAATAACAAATACCCAGTCTGTGTGAATAGATCAACAAATACCCAGTCTGTGTGAATAGATCAACAAATAGCCAGTCTGTGTGAATAGATCAACAAATACCCAGTCTGTGTGAATAACAAATACCCAGTCTGTGTGAATAGATCAACAAATAGCCAGTCTGTGTGAATAGATAAGCAAATACCCAGTCTGTGTGAATAACAAATACCCAGCCTGTGTGAATAACAAATACCCAGTCTGTGTGAATAGATCAACAAATACCCAGTCTGTGTGAATAACAAATACCCAGCCTGTGTAAATAACAAATAGCCAGTCTGTGTGAATAGATCAACAAATAGCCAGTCTGTGCGAATAACAAATACCCAGCCTGTGTAAATAACAAATAGCCAGTCTGTGTGAATAGATCAGCAAATACCCAGTCTGTGTGAATAACAAATACCCAGCCTGTGTGAATAACAAATACCCAGTCTGTGTGAATAACAAATACCCAGGCTGTGTGAATAACAAATACCCAGCCTGTGTGAATATATCAGCAAATACCCAGTCTGTGTGAATAACAAATACCCAGTCTGTGTGAATAACAAATACCCAGTCTGTGTGAATAACAAATACCCAGTCTGTGTGAATAACAAATACCCAGCCTGTGTGAATAACAAATACCCAGTCTGTGTGAATAGATCAGCAAATACCCAGTCTGTGTGAATAACAAATACTCAGTCTGTGTGAATAACAAATACCCAGCCTGTGTGAATAGATCAGCAAATACCCAGTCTGTGTGAATAACAAATACCCAGTCTGTGTGAATAACAAATACCCAGTCTGTGTGAATAACAAATACCCAGTCTGTGTGAATAACAAATACCCAGCCTGTGTGAATAACAAATACCCAGTCTGTGTGAATAGATCAACAAATACCCAGTCTGTGTGAATAACAAATACCCAGCCTGTGTGAATAGATCAGCAAATACCCAGTCTGTGTGAATAGATCAACAAATACCCAGTCTGTGTGAATAACAAATACTCAGTCTGTGTGAATAACAAATACCCAGCCTGTGTGAATAGATCAGCAAATACCCAGTCTGTGTGAATAGATCAACAAATACCCAGTCTGTGTGAATAGATCAACAAATACCCAGTCTGTGTGAATAACAAATAGCCAGCCTGTGTGAATAGATCAACAAATACCCAATCTGTGTGAATAACAAATACCCAGCCTGTGTGAATAGATCAACAAATACCCAGTCTGTGTGAATAACAAATACCCAGTCTGTGTGAATAGATCAACAAATACCCAATCTGTGTGAATAACAAATACCCAGCCTGTGTGAATAGATCAGCAAATACCCAGTCTGTGTGAATAGATCAGCAAATACCCAGTTTGTGTGAATAGATCAACAAATACCCAGTCTGTGTGAATAACAAATACCCAGCCTGTGTGAATAGATCAACAAATACCCAGTCTGTGTGAATAGATGAACAAATAGCCAGTCTGTGTGAATAACAAATACCCAGTCTGTGTGAACAACAAATACCCAGTCTGTGTGAATCGATCAGCAAATACCCAGTCTGTGTGAATAGATCAACAAATAGCCAGGCTGTGTGAATAGATCAACAAATACCCAGTCTGTGTGAATAACAAATACCCAGTCTGTGTGAATAACAAATACCCAGCCTGTGTGAATAGTTCAACAAATACCCAGCCTGTGTGAATAACAAATACCCAGTCTGTGTGAATAGATCAACAAATACCCAGCCTGTGTGAATAACAAATACCCAGTCTGTGTGAATAGATCAACAAATACCCAGTCTGTGTGAATAGATCAACAAATACCCAGCCTGTGTGAATAACAAATACCCAGTCTGTGTGAATAGATCAACAAATACCCAGCCTGTGTGAATAACAAATACCCAGCCTGTGTGAATAACAAATACCCAGTCTGTGTGAATAGATCAACAAATAGCCAGTCTGTGTGAATAGATCAACAAATACCCAGTCTGTGTGAATAGATCAACAAATAGCCAGTCTGTGTGAATAACAAATACCCAGTCTGTGTGAATAGATCAACAAATACCCAATCTGTGTGAATAACAAATACCCAGTCTGTGTGAATAGATCAACAAATACCCAGTCTGTGTGAATAACAAATACCCAGCCTGTGTGAATAACAAATACCCAGTCTGTGTGAATAGATCAACAAATACCCAGCCTGTGTGAATAGATCAACAAATACCCAGTCTGTGAATAACAAATACCCAGTCTGTGTGAATAGATCAACAAATACCCAGCCTGTGTGAATAGATCAACAAATACCCAGTCCGTGTGAATAACAAATACCCAGTCTGTGTGAATAACAAATACCCAGCCTGTGTGAATAGATCAGCAAATACCCAGTCTGTGTGAATAGATCAACAAATACCCAGTCTGTGTGAATAACAAATACCCAGTCTGTGTGAATAACAAATACCCAGTCTGTGTGAATAGATCAACAAATAGCCAGTCTGTGTGAATAACAAATACCCAGCCTGTGTGAATAACAAATACCCAGTCTGTGTGAATAGATCAACAAATACCCAGCCTGTGTGAATAACAAATACCCAGTCTGTGTGAATAGATCAACAAATACCCAGTCTGTGTGAATAACAAATACCCAGCCTGTGTGATTAGATCAACAAATAGCCAGTCTGTGTGAATAACAAATACCCAGTCTGTGTGAATAGATCAACAAATACCCAGTCTGTGTGAATAACAAATACCCAGCCTGTGTGAATAACAAATACCCAGTCTGTGTGAATAGATCAGCAAATACCCAGTCTGTGTGAATAACAAATACCCAGTCTGTGTGAATAGATCAGCAAATACCCAGTCTGTGTGAATAACAAATACCCAGCCTGTGTGAATAGATCAACAAATACCCAGTCTGTGTGAATAGATCACCAAATACCCAGTCTGTGTGAATAGATCAACAAATACCCAGTCTGTGTGAATAACAAATACCCAGTCTGTGTGAATAGATCAACAAATACCCAGTCTGTGTGAATAGATCACCAAATACCCAGTCTGTGTGAATAGATCAACAAATACCCAGTCTGTGTGAATAACAAATACCCAGCCTGTGTGAATAACAAATACCCAGTCTGTGTGAATAGATCAGCAAATACCCAGTCTGTGTGAATAGCAAATACCCAGTCTGTGTGAATAGATCAGCAAATACCCAGCCTGTGTGAATAGATCAACAAATACCCAGTCTGTGTGAATAACAAATACCCAGTCTGTGTGAATAGATCAACAAATACCCAGTCTGTGTGAATAGATCAACAAATACCCAGTCTGTGTGAATAACAAATACCCAGTCTGTGTGAATAGATCAACAAATACCCAGTCTGTGTGAATAGATCAGCAAATACCCAGCCTGTGTGAATAGATCAGCAAATACCCAGTCTGTGTGAATAACAAATACCCAGCCTGTGTGAATAGATCAGCAAATACCCAGTCTGTGTGAATAACAAATACCCAGCCTGTGTGAATAACAAATACCCAGTCTGTGTGAATAGATCAACAAATACCCAGCCTGTGTGAATAACAAATACCCAGTCTGTGTGAATAGATCAACAAATACCCAGTCTGTGTGAACAACAAATACCCAGTCTGTGTGAATAGATCAACAAATACCCAGTCTGTGTGAATAACAAATACCCAGCCTGTGTGAATAACAAATACCCAGTCTGTGTGAATAACAAATACCCAGTCTGTGTGAATAACAAATACCCAGTCTGTGTGAATAACAAATACCCAGTCTGTGTGAATAACAAATACCCAGTCTGTGTGAATAGATCAGCAAATACCCAGCCTGTGTGAATAACAAATACCCAGCCTGTGTGAATAACAAATACCCAGTCTGTGTGAATAACAAATACCCAGTCTGTGTGAATAACAAATACCCAGTCTGTGTGAATAGATCAACAAATACGCAGTCTGTGTGAATAGATCAACAAATACCCAGTCTGTGTGAATAGATCAACAAATACCCAGTCTGTGTGAATAGATCAGCAAATACCCAGCCTGTGTGAATAACAAATACCCAGCCTGTGTGAATAACAAATACCCAGTCTGTGTGAATAACAAATACCCAGTCTGTGTGAATAGATCAACAAATACCCAGTCTGTGTGAATAGATCAACAAATACGCAGTCTGTGTGAATAGATCAACAAATACCCAGTCTGTGTGAATAGATCAACAAATACGCAGTCTGTGTGAATAACAAATACCCAGCCTGTGTGAATAGATCAGCAAATACCCAGTCTGTGTGAATAACAAATACCCAGTCTGTGTGAATAACAAATACCCAGTCTGTGTGAATAGATCAACAAATACCCAGTCTGTGTGAATAGATCAACAAATACGCAGTCTGTGTGAATAGATCAACAAATACCCAGTCTGTGTGAATAGATCAACAAATACGCAGTCTGTGTGAATAACAAATACCCAGCCTGTGTGAATAGATCAGCAAATACCCAGTCTGTGTGAATAACAAATACCCAGTCTGTGTGAATAACAAATACCCAGTCTGTGTGAATAACAAATACCCAGTCTGTGTGAATAACAAATACCCAGCCTGTGTGAATAACAAATACCCAGTCTGTGTGAATAGATCAACAAATACCCAGTCTGTGTGAATAGATCAACAAATACCCAGTCTGTGTGAATAGATCAACAAATACGCAGTCTGTGTGAATAACAAATACCCAGTGTGTGTGAATAGATCAACAAATACGCAGTCTGTGTGAATAACAAATACCCAGCCTGTGTGAATAGATCAACAAATACCCAGTCTGTGTGAATAGATCAACAAATACGCAGTCTGTGTGAATAACAAATACCCAGCCTGTGTGAATAGATCAACAAATACCCAGTCTGTGTGAATAGATCAACAAATACGCAGTCTGTGTGAATAACAAATACCCAGTCTGTGTGAATAACAAATACCCAGTCTGTGTGAATAACAAATACCCAGCCTGTGTGAATAGATCAACAAATACCCAGTCTGTGTGAATAGATCAACAAATACGCAGTCTGTGTGAATAACAAATACCCAGCCTGTGTGAATAGATCAACAAATACCCAGTCTGTGTGAATAGATCAACAAATACGCAGTCTGTGTGAATAACAAATACCCAGTGTGTGTGAATAGATCAACAAATACCCAGTCTGTGTGAATAACAAATACCCAGTCTGTGTGAATAACAAATACCCAGTCTGTGTGAATAGATCAACAAATACCCAGTCTGTGTGAATAGATCAACAAATACGCAGTCTGTGTGAATAACAAATACCCAGTGTGTGTGAATAGATCAACAAATACCCAGTCTGTGTGAATAGATCAACAAATACCCAGTCTGTGTGAATAGATCAACAAATACGCAGTCTGTGTGAATAACAAATACCCAGCCTGTGTGAATAACAAATACCCAGTCTGTGTGAATAGATCAGCAAATACCCAGTCTGTGTGAATAACAAATACCCAGTCTGTGTGAATAACGAATACCCAGTCTGTGTGAATAACAAATACCCAGTCTGTGTGAATAGATCAACAAATACCCAGTCTGTGTGAATAACAAATACCCAGCCTGTGTGAATAACAAATACCCAGTCTGTGTGAATAGATCAACAAATACCCAGTCTGTGTGAATAGATCAACAAATACCCAGCCTGTGTGAATAACAAATACCCAGTGTGTGTGAATAGATCAACAAATACCCAGCCTGTGTGAATAACAAATACCCAGTCTGTGTGAATAGATCAGCAAATACCCAGTCTGTGTGAATAACAAATACCCAGTCTGTGTGAATAACGAATACCCAGTCTGTGTGAATAACAAATACCCAGTCTGTGTGAATAGATCAACAAATACCCAGTCTGTGTGAATAACAAATACCCAGCCTGTGTGAATAACAAATACCCAGTCTGTGTGAATAGATCAACAAATACCCAGTCTGTGTGAATAGATCAACAAATACCCAGCCTGTGTGAATAACAAATACCCAGTGTGTGTGAATAGATCAACAAATACCCAGTCTGTGTGAATAGATCAACAAATACCCAGTCTGTGTGAATAGATCAACAAATACGCAGTCTGTGTGAATAACAAATACCCAGTGTGTGTGAATAGATCAACAAATACCCAGTCTGTGTGAATAGATCAACAAATACCCAGTCTGTGTGAATAGATCAACAAATACGCAGTCTGTGTGAATAACAAATACCCAGCCTGTGTGAATAGATCAGCAAATACCCAGTCTGTGTGAATAACAAATACCCAGTCTGTGTGAATAACGAATACCCAGTCTGTGTGAATAACAAATACCCAGTCTGTGTGAATAGATCAACAAATACGCAGTCTGTGTGAATAACAAATACCCAGCCTGTGTGAATAGATCAGCAAATACCCAGTCTGTGTGAATAACAAATACCCAGTCTGTGTGAATAACGAATACCCAGTCTGTGTGAATAACAAATACCCAGTCTGTGTGAATAGATCAACAAATACCCAGTCTGTGTGAATAACAAATACCCAGCCTGTGTGAATAACAAATACCCAGTCTGTGTGAATAACAAATACCCAGTCTGTGTGAATAGATCAGCAAATACCCAGCCTGTGTGAATAACAAATACCCAGTTTGTGTGAATAACAAATACCCAGCCTGTGTGAATAGATCAGCAAATACCCAGTCTGTGTGAATAACAAATACCCAGTCTGTGTGAATAACAAATACCCAGCCTGTGTGAATAGATCAGCAAATACCCAGTCTGTGTGAATAACAAATACCCAGCCTGTGTGAATAGATCAGCAAATACCCAGTCTGTGTGAATAACAAATACCCAGCCTGTGTGAATAACAAATACCCAGCCTGTGTGAATAGATCAACAAATACCCAGTCTGTGTGAATAACAAATACCCAGCCTGTGTGAACAGCAAATACCCAGTCTGTGTGAATAACAAATACCCAGTCTGTGTGAATAGATCAACAAATACCCAGTCTGTGTGAATAACAAATACCCAGCCTGTGTGAACAGCAAATACCCAGTCTGTGTGAATAACAAATACCCAGCCTGTGTGAACAGCAAATACCCAGTCTGTGTGAATAACAAATACCCAGCCTGTGTGAATAGATCAACAAATACCCAGTCTGTGTGAATAACAAATACCCAGCCTGTGTGAATAACACATACCCAGTCTGTGTGAATAGATCAACAAATACCCAGTCTGTGTGAATAGATCAGCAAATACCCAGTCTGTGTGAATAACAAATACCCAGTCTGTGTGAATAACAAATACCCAGTCTGTGTGAATAACAAATACCCAGTCTGTGTGAATAACAAATACCCAGCCTGTGTGAATAGATCAACAAATACCCAGCCTGTGTGAATAACAAATACCCAGTCTGTGTGAATAACAAATACCCAGCCTGTGTGAATAGATCAACAAATACCCAGTCTGTGTGAATAACAAATACCCAGTCTGTGTGAATAGATCAGCAAATACCCAGTCTGTGTGAATAGATCAGCAAATACCCAGTCTGTGTGAATAGATCAGCAAATACCCAGTCTGTGTGAATAACAAATACCCAGTCTGTGTGAATAACAAATACCCAGTCTGTGTGAATAACAAATACCCAGTCTGTGTGAATAACAAATACCCAGCCTGTGTGAATAGATCAACAAATACCCAGCCTGTGTGAATAACAAATACCCAGTCTGTGTGAATAACAAATACCCAGCCTGTGTGAATAGATCAACAAATACCCAGTCTGTGTGAATAACAAATACCCAGTCTGTGTGAATAGATCAGCAAATACCCAGTCTGTGTGAATAGATCAGCAAATACCCAGTCTGTGTGAATAACAAATACCCAGTCTGTGTGAATAACAAATACCCAGCCTGTGTGAATAGATCAACAAATACCCAGTCTGTGTGAATAACAAATACCCAGCCTGTGTGAATAGATCAACAAATACCCAGTCTGTGTGAATAGATCAACAAATACCGTGGGCAGCACGGTAGCATTGTGGATAGCACAATTGCTTCACAGCTCCAGGGTCCCAGGTTCGATTCCTGGCTTGGGTCACTGTCGGTGCGGAGTCTGCACATCCTCCCCGCGTGTGCGTGGGTTTCCTCCGGGTGCTCCGGTTTCCTACCACAGTCCAAAGATGTGCAGGTTAGGTGTATTGGCCATGATAAATTGCCCTTGGTGTCCAAAATTGCCCTTAATGTTGGGTGGGGTTTCTGGGTTTATGGGGATAGGGTGGAGGTGTTGACCTTGGGTAGGGTGCTCTTTCCAAGAGCCGGTGCAGACCCGATGGGCCGAATGGCCTCCTGCACTGTAAATTCTGTGATAACTATGAAATACCCAGTCTGTTGCTGAATTCAGCAATGGGAATAGAATTAAGAAAATTCTATACTTGACTCTAGAAAGTTTGCTGACAAAGATCATCAATGATTATTCCTGTTGATCAGTAAATATACCAATTTCACACCCAGTGTAAATATCTTTTTCTCTCTAAAATAATTTTAATTTTGGTTTTGAGCCTATTGGTTACTGTGGGAACCAGGATTGGCTTAACCCAGGCAACTGCACCATCTAGGGGCTGGTTTAGCACACTGGGCTAAATCGCTGGCTTTTAAAGCAGGCCAGCAGCACGGTTCAATTCCCGTACCAGCCTCCCCGAACAGGTGCCGGAATGTGGCGACTAGGGGCTTTTCACAGTAACTTCATTGAAGCCTACTTGTGACAATAAGCAATTTTAATTTTTTTTTTCATTTCATAGTGGAGCAATGTCTGACTGCAGGGTGCCAACTGCACCATCTCGTGGAGCAATCTCAGACTGCAGGGTGCCAACTGCACCATCTCGTGGAGCAATCTCAGACTGCAGGGTGCCAACTGCACCATCTCGTGGAGCAATCTCAGACTGCAGGGTGCCAACTGCACCATCTCGTGGAGCAATCTCAGACTGCAGGGTGCCAACTGCACCATCTAGTGGAGCGGTGCAGAATTACATTCAAAACCTGGGGGACAAGCCCATGAGCATCCTGTGGTATTTCCAGTCTGTGTTGTCAGCACCCCAGCTGCTCGCTGGCTGGAGTACACAGCCCCTCTGGGCATCTGCTGAGGTAGCTCTCCAGGGTCGTACACTGTTGGCTCAGCAATAATACTTCCTACAGTTAAATATCTCATTGGTACGCACTCCTGAAGCTTGCAGCTGCCGTGAGTGAGCAGCTTCCAGGTTTCTGAGGTGGGGGTGGTGTGCTACAGCTGGGTTGACGGGACGTGTAGCTATGCCCCTTTGCGATGCAGTCTATGACTGTAAACCCCTCGGCCGTACCAATGTCAAACCAACACGACTTTGCTGCTTGCCATTCACTGTCCTTCAGTCAATTACTCAGCACCTCACCCAATTGGGGTTGCACTGATTGCTCACGTCTGGCAGAGGCAGATTCTGAGAGAGGCTGGACGGGGGCAGGATCAGCAACTCACATTTTTACTCCCGGAATTCCATCCTACAAGATTCCCACTCCAGGCAGCCTAGATCGATCCTGTGATAAGTAACCGGAGATTGTTGTCACTTGTTATACGTTGTTTACAAAGGAAGCATTTCTTTTTTAAAAATCACTTTTATTTTTGGAACAAATGACACATTCAGCAACACAACAGGGGTGAGGGTAACAGTCGGAGAGATCAGAGCCACATGATGGGAGCTGCCTCGTTCATTGATGCTGTGGGCAGTTTCTGCATCTTCACCCAGCAACAGATCTTGAAAAACATGACCCATTCCTGGTGACAGTCTTTATTCCAATTTAATATTGACAGTGCTTAATGCTTCAATTGCCCAGCGTGGGTACTGTTCTACACTCCCATACATCCGCTTCATGAACTGCTGCACAAACGCTGGGAATTTCTCCTGCTGAATACTCTCACGAATAAAGCGCATCAGGTTCAGCTGCAAAACATAAATTAGTGCCTTAAAAAAATTAAAAAGCGATCCTTGCATCGACAGCTACAGCACTACAGCCAAGCTAACCCCGTCATCAGAACACACAAACATCGAGAATCCAGCTACCGTACGCCAACGGCACCACTATCCTCACAGCGCGGCCGGCAAGCTAACGGCACAGATAGAGTAAAGCTCCCTCTGCATTGTCCCAATCAAACACTCCCAGGACAGGTACAGCACTGTTCTTTAATAAAATAACAATTTTATTTACAAATAACATACCCACGCTACCCAGTAGACTCCTGCTGGTAACCTGCTCGGTTGGTGCCTTACTGGCCGACGTTACACACATTGGGTAATTGAGATACCCGCCTCTAGTGGGAGAGCTTGTACCCCGCAAGGAGAACATGGAAGGCAAGCATTCCTACGTCATAGGCCCCATGCAGGATGTTACTTTCCTCCCACCCCCCAAAGTCTGAAGACCGACTTGACGAGCGATGAAACGGAGGAGGAGGAATAGGCTGGGGATGTCGGAGTCTCCTCGGCTCCGCTAAGTCATGATAGACCTGGTGCGCTGATCAATCGACCGACACTACATGGTGAGCCCCATCTGCGGCAGGAAACATGGTGGTGGACAATCCCGAGGAGGTGGCTGAACTACGGAGTGGGTGTCCAAGACCTCCGAGGTCTGCGTCTCCATCTCGGTGTCGGAAGACACAACGTCGGGCATGTCGGTGTCGGGAGAGACTGGAGGTGTCACAGCAGCTGGTTCAGCAATGGAGCCAGAGGATCTAGGACAGGCTTCTTCCCGAGGGAGCAACCTCAGTGAGTGAATCTGATCCAGGTATTGCTTCATTAGTTACCTCCGGCCCGAGCTTGGTGAGAGACTGGTCCTGTTTCCCAGAGAGCCAGCAAATACCGTTGTTGAAGCTACGAACGATCACTACGTCGTCAGGTGCTAAGAGGTCGATGCCGAATGGGGCAACATCTTTGCAAATCCTGATCACGACGCCGTATGTCTGGTAGAATCAAATTCCGTCTTCTACGATGTCTACGATCCATTAACATCTCAGTGGGGGTCATCCCAGTTACTGTGTGTGGCGTGGTCCTGTACGAGAACAAAAACCTTGCCAGTTGTGTGTCCGTCAAGCCCCTGTCTTAACCGCCTGCAGGGCTCTCTCTGCCAAACCTTTCGATGCCGGATGGTTTGGGGCAGTGCGGACGTGGCGAATATCGTTGCTCGTCACAAAGCAGCAAACTCTTCACTTGTGAAAGAGGGCCCACTATCGATCGCGGGTACCTCTGGGATGCTGTGGGTGGAAAAAGAAGTGAATCGATCTATGGTTGCCTGGGAAGTGATCAATGCCAACCTGTGGACCTCCAGCCACTTTGAGTGGGCGTCCACTAGGACGGGAAACATCAAACCCAAGAAGGGACTGGCAGAATCGGTGTGTACTCGGCCCACGGTTGCCCCGGCCACTCCCAAGGATGTATGGATGCTGCCGCAGGAGCTTCTGGTGTTCCTGGCAGGTGGAGTACTGCTGGGCCAACATCTCGATATCAGTGTCCAAACTCCGGTCCCCAGACATAGCCCCTCATCAACATCTTCATCCTGGACACTCTGGGATGTCCGTTGTGAAGGCCCTTCAACACGACAGCCTGTCCCATCACCGGCACAACAACTCTGATGCCCTCCAAGAGGCTGGCACCCCAATGGAGGATACCGTCTCCATGGTCAGCTCTGAGAACTTGGAGGAGAAAGCCTTCAACTCTGCTGGTTGCTGTCGATGCTGCCCTCCGTTCACCACCAGATGGCGCACCTTGGCAAGTAGTGGGTGGGTTTGCATCAAGTCACAAACACACGATAGTGACGAGCAAGGAGTCCGTGACATTCAGGACAGCAATCACTTCGCCCGTAGGCGAGTTTACGGACACAGCCTGAAGGGGAAGACGGCTCAACTCAGCAGAAGAAGAGAGCGAAGTTCCACAGCATCTCGGGGGCCATTTTGATTGCCTGAACTTTCTCGTCGACCGGGTGTAGGCCATCACGATCCTTTCGATATACAAAATACAAAAACGTATGAAACATGCACTTTGGGCGGCATAGGCGGACCCCATTTTCAGAAAACTACTTCAACACTGCCTCGAGGTTTTACAAATGTTCTTGTTCTGTGACTAACACATCGTCTGAGTAACCCGCAGCGCACGGCAATCTACGCAGGATGTTCTCCATGATGCGCTGGAAGGCTGCGCACGTTGGCGTGTGGAAGTCAGGTGTACTCAGAGTCCTTGTGCGTATTAATGATGCCGTAATGTCGTGAGGATTTACTGAGTTCCAGCAGTAGATGAGCGTTGCTCATGTCCAATTTTGTATGACCACAGGTCAATGTTGAGTATAAATCCTCAATGGGGTAACCGTACAACCTCGCAGAGGCGGACTGTCGTGTCGGGCTTCATCACAGGGACCACGGGCGCTGCCCAATCAGCGAAGCGCACGGATCTAATGATGGTCAAACTCTCCAAACGCCGAATTCAGTCTCAACCTTCTCCACAAGAGTGTAGGGAACCGGGCGGACAGGAAAATTTCAGGGCTGGACATCCGGGTCCACCTGGATTTTAGCCACAGGCACTTTAATGGTACCCAAACCGAGCTGGAAAACCTCCAGGAATTTGCTCAGTACTGCACACAGAACGCCTGACCACATTTGAAAGAGATGCTGCCAATCCAACCGCAGCTGTTGTACCAATCGCGGCCCAAAATGCTCGGGCTGTTTCCTTTCACAACGAGAGGACGGTTTACTGATTGGTGCCCATAAACCACCGGGGTGAACCCCACTACATTCAGCCGTTCCCCTGTGTAAGTGGCCAAACGAGCCGCCGTGTCAGCGTGTTCACACCCTGTTTGAGAAGATCGAAAGTGCGCTGCATCAGCACAGAAACGGCCGCTCATGTATCCAGCTCCACTTGGACCATTCACCTGTATCGGAACTCGAATAGGGGCCACATGGGGCGGCCAAACAGTTCAGCTGCACTTCAGCCTCATCCTCTGCCTCTTCCGGGTCATCCCGATGCAAGGCCCAGTGCCAGGACTGACGGCTTCCTGGACCAAGCGGCCTGGAGTGCTGATCCTCCTGCTGCCTGCGGGTACACCTAGACCGGGTTCACACATTGCACACGGGCTGGAATAGCGTTTAGCCAAATCCAGCGACAGCGCACGTCTCGGCAACTGGCTCTTCGCCCCGAGGCCAGAGCCGCAGAGGTGTTTGCTCCGGGCGGCAGGGATACCATGAGGGGTGACACCACAAAACGTTCACCTCCATCCCCTGGACTCCGCGTTTCACGTTTTCCTGGGACACTCTGCAACGCCTGCTGCAAAGTTAGAGGAACTTCACCAAAAAGCCTTTTCTGAGTTTCCATATTATCGACACCGCAGACCAAGCGATCGCAGAGCATATCGGACAAAACAGTTCCATACACACAAAACAGGGGCTGTTTAGCACAGGGCTAAATCGCTGGCTTTGAAAGCAGGCCAGCAGCACGGTTCAATTCACGTAACAGCCTCCCCGAACAGGCGCCGGAATGTGGCGACTAGGGGCTTGTCACAGTAACTTCATTTGAAGCCTACTTGTGACAATAAGTGATTTTCATTTCAAACCCGGCTACCTTCCACAGCCGCGGCACAAACTCGGTGATGGACTCACCGGTGGACTCCTCCGCTGTATTGAACCATCTATCAACAGGGTTGGGTTAAGTGTTTCAGCGCATGGGCTAGCTGAATGTTCACATATGTGGCGTCGCCGGTACCCGAGACTCCGGAACACCCTGAACTTATCCGGTCCACAGACCGCCTGTCGCCCGTTCTCCGTGGTGTTTTTGGCCCGGAAGAAATAACGCATTTGTTCAGCGTATTGGTTCTGTTCTTCAACACCAGCGTCAAATGTATCTAACTGCCCAAACAGAGGCACGACGTCGAAGCAAAGAAATTCAAAGCTGGTCCAGAAAATCGGGGATGGCTGAGCCGGGGGGGGGGGGGGGGGGGGGTGGTGGCAGCAGCGACCAGTTTACTCCTCGTCGCCTGTTTAAGGAGGACACGGAGAGTCCACACCAAGTGAAATAACAGCCAAGTTTTATTTACACAAACAATATATACTCTACCTGGTAGACCCAATCAGGTTCCTGCTTTGTCAGTGCCTTATTGGCCGATCTTGAATACACAGGGTAATTGAGATACCGCGCCCCTAGCAGCATGCTTTACTCCGCAAGGAGAACGGGGAAAGACAGGCATTCCCACCCCGAAGGTCACGTGCGGGATATTACAGTTAAATACAGAGTAAAGCTCCCTCTACACTGTTCCCATCAAACACTCCCAGGACAGGGACAGCACGGGGTTAGATACAGAGTAAAGCTCCCTCACCTGGTAGGCAATGTTGTGGATGGTGATGTGGTGGAGGGCGGCAGTGTCACTCCTGAACAAAGCGTGAAGATATGCTCGAGTGTACCTGCCAAACACGGGACATCAGTTTAGATGGACGGAAGTCCAGGAACCCCAGTAGAATTCTGCCTCACTGACACTGCTCTCTTCCCCCCCCCCCCCCCCCCTCCCTCCGTCCCTCCGTCCAGTAACTTGTTCCGGTGGCTTTTCTTCATGTTCAAGCCAAGGCGAAGCTGGAAAGCTCCCTGCAGCTGAGATCCGCACATTTATCATGGGTCAGAGAGCCCCAGTGTTGTCCATCTGTAGATCTCACTAATGCAGCAGAAAGTCAGCTTTCACCCACAGAGCTCTTCCAGTAAGAGTAATGCTGACGTCCGGCAGAGCAGAGACGCACAGGACAAACACCCCACGTACCTCTTACAAGTCGGGCATTCACAATCCTCATCGATGGGCTCAAAATCCTTGGCATATTGCCTGTGCTTCAACTGCAAAGATCCCCAGGGAACGAGTGCAGATCCAAACCGCTGTGAAATCAGAGGGTAAAGATTAGACTGCAGTGCCAAAAATGGCAACTAACCGAAGCTTCAGTGACAGAGTGAGCAGCCGAGAGACAGCCCAAAGCACGGAACAGCTGTGCGTTGAATAGAATTCCTGACCTTGGTTTCAACAACGCCCTACAATCCAGCTGCACAACGAACTGGACAAGGTCCCAGTGCCCGGTGCTCCTCAATTACCACGGCTGTGATCCAGAAAATCAATCACTACCGTTTTGGCTGGAATGTCTAACCAAGCTAGCAGAGATTAATTTATCCATTCCTAGTTTCGCTGTGACACACACACTCTGCCCAAAGTCATGCCAATCAGTCATTGGCTACATCTCTGGTCACATCTGGCAAAATCCCTCCATCCAGTCCCAAATCAAACCCCCGATCGGTGCCGTGGCAGAATGCAGCACGTCAGGTGTCAGTACAGATAGAACCACATCTGGGCACCCCCTGGATGGACATGTTTGTGGCTCCAACCAGCTGGGGTTACCATGCTAGAAACAAAGGGATCCTTACCGCAGTGCGTGTGGGAAACACACAGTCAAACATGTCACAGCCCAGAGCCACACACACCACCAGATCTGTTGCATACCTGGGGGAGTGAGAGAGAGAGAGAGAGCAGCAGACACATTAAATAAACATCGCACAATCTTCATAATTTAAAGCACCAAACTCAATAATTACACTGTGGCACAGTGCTTCAGTAGCCCCATGAGATGCACCAGGAACATACCCCAAATCCCCACCCAGACAGACTGAGCACCCCGCGCAGACGGACAGACAGACGGAGCACCCCGCGCAGACGGACAGACAGACGGAGCACCCCGCGCAGACGGACAGACAGACGGAGCACCCCGCGCAGACGGACAGACAGACGGAGCACCCCGCGCAGACGGACAGACAGAAAGAGCACAGGGACAATCTCCTACCCCACTCCCATGAGGTAACGTGGCTCTCGGGTGGGAGGTACTCTGTGCTGAGCTTCACCATTCTCCAGAAATGATCCTTCTCCTCCCCGCCACTCAATCCTCCGATGGCAAAACCAGAGACATCACGTTTAATCATCTCTGAAATGATAAAGTAAACGGGAATTGAGAGAATGGAGCGGAGACAGCGAGCAGAATCAAGGTGTCCAGGATAGGGGTGCATTCAATATGAGACTCGGAGTCAGTGAGCAAAGCAGGGCTGCTCCATTCATTGGGGCATCAGCAGGATGTAGAATAGGCCTGTGGAGGGGGATTGGTGGAATTACGGGATGTGGGTGTTGCTGGTCAGGCCCAGCATTTATTGCCCATCCCTAGTTGTCCTTCAGAAGGTGGGGGTGAGCTGCCGTCTTGAACCTCTGCAGTCCTTGAGATGTTGGTACACCCACTGTGCTGTTAGGGAGGGAGTTCCAGGATGTTGCCCCAGCGACAGTGAAGGAACGGCGATATATTTCCAAGTCGGGGTGGTGAGTGACTTGGAGGGGAACCTCCAGGGGGTGCGGTTCCCAGGTATCTGCTGCTCTTGTCCTTCTAGATGGTAATGGTCGTGGGATTGGAAGGTGCTGCCTAAGGAACCTTGGTGAGTTGCTGCAGTGCTTCTTGTAGATGGTACACACGGCTGCCACTGTGCGTCGGTGATGGAGGGTTTGAATGTTTGTGGAAGGGGAGCAATCAAGTGGGTTGTTTTGTTCTGGATGGTGTCGAGCTTCTTGAGTGTTGTTGGAGTAGCACTCATCCAGGCAAGTGGAGAATATTCCCTTACACTCCTGACTTGTGCCTTTAGATGGTGGACAGGCTTTGGGGCAGGAGGTGAGTTACTCTCCGCAGGATATCTTGCCTCTGACCTGCCCTGGTAGCCACAGTATTAATGTGGCTGGGTCCAGCTCAGATTCTGATCAATGGTAACCCCCAGGCTGTTGATTGTGGGGGATTCAGCGGTGGTAATGCCATTGAATGCCAAGGGGCGGCGGTTAGATCCTCTTTTGCTAGGGGATGGTCATTGCCTGGCACTTGTGTAAGTTGCCACTTGTCAGCCCCGAGCCCGGATATTGTCCAGGTCTTGCTGCATTTGGACAGGGACTGCTTCATTACCTGGGGAGTCACGAATGGTGCTGAACACTGTGCAGTCATCCGCAAACATCCCCACTTCTGACCTTACCATGGAAAGTAGGTAATTGATGAAGCAGCTGAAGATGGTTGGGCCGAGGACACTACCCTGAGGGACTCCTGCAGTGATGTCCTGGAGCTGAGAGGATTGACCTCCAACCACCACAACCATCTTCCTTTGTGCCGGGTCTGACTCCAGCCAGCGGAGAGTTTTCCCCCTGATTCCCATTGACTCCAGTTAGCTCGGGCTCCTTGATGCCATACTCGGTCAAATACTGTCTTGATGTTGAGGGCAGTCACTCTCACCTCACCTCTGGCATTCAGCTCTTTTGTCCATGTTTGAACCAAGCTGCAATGAGGTCAGGAGCTGAGTGACCCTGGCAGAACCCAAACTGAGCGTCCGTGAGCAGGTTATTGCTGAGTAAGTGCTGCTTGATAGCTCTGTTGGTGACTCCTTCCATCACTTTGCCGATGATCGACAGTAGACTGATTGGGTGGTAATTGGCTGGGTTGGATTTGTCCTGTTTCTTGTGTACAGGACACACCTGGGGAATCTTACACATTGCCGGGTAGATGCCAGTGTTGTAGCTGTACTGGAACAGCTTGGCTAGGGGTGGCAGCAAGTTGCAGAGTTCAGAGGCATGTTGTACATCACACAATGGCCACTTTATTTAATTCTCCTGTAGAGGTCAAAGTGAGAGCGAGAGACAGCACGGATCAGTAATGCAGCAACAGGAGACACGGCCCAGCAGGAAGGAAAATCTCCAGTTTAACATTAAAGAACAGACAGTCTCACTGTCAGACATTTCTTCCGCAGTTCAGCATCCAGACCGCCCTGGATAATGGCAAAGAGACTCTGCTGCCCGGGATTCATGTTTGCTGCAATGCAGCGATCCAACCAGCGAACAGACCTGACAGACACAGGCACAGTTATACCACTCATAGGCCAGGCCGGGGGGGGGGGGGGGGGGGGGGCAGGAGGGTGCAGAATGAGCGGAAGGCACAGTGGCAAAGAGAGAGAGAGGCAGCAAGATGAGCAGGCACAGGGAGAGAGAGGAGAGGGGAGGGAGAGAGAGGAGAGGGGAGGGAGAGAGAGGAGAGGGGAGGGAGAGAGAGGAGAGGGGAGGGAGAGAGAGGAGAGGGGAGGGAGAGAGAGGAGAGGGGAGGGAGAGAGAGGAGAGGGGAGGGAGAGAGAGAGGGGAGGGAGAGAGAGGAGAGGGGAGGGAGAGAGAGGAGAGGGGAGGGAGAGAGAGGAGAGGGGAGGGAGAGAGAGGAGAGGGGAGGGAGAGAGAGGAGAGGGGAGGGAGAGAGAGGAGAGGGGAGGGAGAGAGAGGAGAGGGGAGGGAGAGAGAGGAGAGGGGAGGGAGAGAGAGGAGAGGGGAGGGAGAGAGAGGAGAGGGGAGGGAGAGAGAGGAGAGGGGAGGGAGAGAGAGGAGAGGGGAGGGAGAGAGAGGAGAGGGGAGGGAGAGAGAGGAGAGGGGAGAGAGGAGGGGAGCGAGAGAGAGGAGAGGGGAGCGAGAGAGAGGGGAGGGGGGGGGAGGGAGAGAGGGGAGGGGGGGAGGGAGCGAGAGAGAGGGGAGGGGAGGGAGAGAGAGGGGAGGGAGAGAGAGGAGAGGGGAGGGAGAGAGAGGGGAGGGAGAGAGAGGGGAGGGAGAGAGAGGAGAGGGGAGGGGGAGGGAGAGAGAGGAGAAGGGAGGGAGAGAGGAGAGGGGAGGGAGAGAGGAGAGGGGAGGGAGAGAGGAGGGGGGGAGAGAGACGAGGGGGGGAGAGAGACGAGGGGGGGGAGAGAGACACGAGGGGGGGGGAGAGAGACACGAGGGGGGGGGAGAGAGACACGAGGGGGGGGGGAGAGAGACACGAGGGGGGGGAGAGAGACACGAGGGGGGGGAGAGAGACACGAGGGGGGGGAGAGAGACACGAGGGGGGGGGGAGACGAGAGGGGGGGGGAGACGAGAGGGGGGGGGAGACGAGAGGGGGGGGGGAGACGAGAGGGGGGGGGGAGACGAGAGGGGGGGGGGGAGACGAGAGGGGGGGGGGGAGACGAGAGGGGGGGGGAGACGAGAGGGGGGGGAGACGAGGGGGGGGGGAGACGAGGGGGGGGGGAGACGAGAGGGGGGGGGAGACGAGAGGGGGGAGACGAGGGGGGGGGAGACGAGGGGGGGGGGAGAGGAGAGGGGAGGGGGGGAAGAGACAGGGGGGGGGAAAGAGACAGGGGGGGGAAGAGAGAGGAGGGGGGGGAAGAGAGAGATGGGGGGGGAGAGGAGGGGGGAGAGAGAGAGAGGAGAGGGGGAGGAGAGAGGAGAGGGGAGGGAGAGAGAGGAGAGGGGAGGGAGAGGGGAGGGAGAGAGAGGAGAGGGGAGGGAGAGAGAGGAGAGGGGAGGGAGAGAGAGGAGAGGGGAGGGAGAGAGAGGAGAGGGGAGGGAGAGAGAGGAGAGGGGAGGGAGAGAGAGGAGAGGGGAGGGAGAGAGGAGAGGGGAGCGAGAGAGAGGAGAGGGGAGGCGAGAGAGAGGGGAGGGGGGGGAGGGAGCGAGAGAGAGGGGAGGGGAGGGAGAGAGAGGGGAGGGGAGGGAGAGAGAGGGGGGGGAGAGAGACGAGGGGGGGGGAGAGAGACGGGGGGGGAGAGAGACACGAGGGGGGGGGGGAGACGAGAGGGGGGGAGACGAGAGGGGGGGAGAGACGAGAGGGGGGGGGAGACGAGGGGGGGGAGACGAGACGAGGGGGGGAGAGAGACGAGGGGGGGAGAGAGACGAGGGGGGGAGAGAGACGAGGGGGGGAGAGAGACGAGGGGGGGAGAGAGCCGAGGGGGGGGGGGAGAGAGACACGAGGGGGGGGGGGAGAGAGACACGAGGGGGGGGGGGAGAGAGACACGAGGGGGGGGGGGGAGAGAGACACGAGGGGGGGGGGGGAGAGAGAC